>NC_056743.1:1726498797-1726673797 GCF_019279795.1 Protopterus annectens | reverse complement strand
TGCAGTGTTCTACCCACTTAGTGATATAGGTGCTTATGGCCACATCTAACTGTGTCGAGTGAATACCTCAGTGTGGACTCGTGAAAACTTTCTTGGTCAAGTTCCACAGGATGATAATAATGCCATCCTGCATTCAAAGCATGAGCTCTTTGAGGACATCTCAGAGATGTAGCAGACATAGTTGTAGCATTAAAAACTCACATTTGTCTGTTCCACACAGCCAGGATGTTACTAGTGTCCATTTAAAAAAGATCCATGATGACATGCTGGTCAACCTCACAGACCAGGAGAGTCAGGATGTGTCAATACATGCATGCATCAGGTGTTGTCCCTATCCCACTCAGATGGAGGCATGTTGATGTATACCATTCTATGGGAAGATATTCCATATGGAGGGTGTGTTGAAATGTGTATCAAACAATGTCAGGTAGGTGTATGTTCTAAGTCACACTATAGGTGATCTGTGATGTAGTCACAGCCCACTGATTTTGTGTGATAGACCTGCATGAAGAAAAGACAGTGCATACTGCCTATCTCGATCTGTCCTAGGGTTTGGACACAATCTCCCACTCCGTTATCATTGACAAACTCTACCAGCTGGGGATTAACACTTAAATAACTAGATGGTTAACCAATGTCCTTACCAACATACCACACACTGTGAAAGTTGAGAATCAACCTCTGCCATTAGAGCTGTCATCATTGGTGTAGCCTAAGGATCCATGCTGGGTCCTATACTGTTTGGAAACTGTTTCTCACCACTCAAAATTACAGAATAGGTCCTGTGGATTATCAAGTTTGGTGATTCATGCATATTGGTTGTAATCTCTGAGTCCACCAATGATGTGAGTATACTACAAGACGGGCTAACACACAAATGTTTGGTAACAAAGCCACACTGTCTACTAATAAATACATAATGTGTCAGGATTTGGGCCTTATAAAAAGTGACATTTCCTGGTAAGTACACCATTGACAACACTTTCCCCATGCTGAAATCAGTGGACCAAGATCTGGGAACACACATAGAAAGCAATCTGAACATCAACCAAGTGTCCACAGTGGTATGGAAAGGCTACATTCTGCACCTCATAAGTCAGGCCATTGTATCCAGATTGGAGGATGATAGAACAACACTGTACCTAAACCTCATCAGAACACTAATAGGTATAACGCTTCCTTTTGCATATACCTCACCAGACACTTGCAGCAGCCGGATATACCATGGGGGTTTCACACCAGGAAAATGCAGGTACTACAAACCATGCCATGATGTACATGGATAGACTGAACACTCTGTTCCTGAAATCTGTATTGGAAAGGATGAGGTGACTTGTTCTTGGATTACATGACATCTCTGATGCTGCCCTGACTTGTATACTGCACATCCACAAATCAGCAGAGTTTGGTGAGATGAAGATGGTAAGATCAATGTCCCACATGCTGTTGTAAAATGTTCTCTGTAATGTCAAGCAAGTGTGCACAGACACACACACACACACACACACACACACACACACACACACACACACACACACACTCACACACACACACACACACACACACACACACACGTGCACACGGTTGACTGCAGTGAAAAGAGAACCCCTACCTATGTAAGTACATAGACTAAATAACGTGTATGTAAGGCAAGCAGCACAGCTCAAATTTGACTTGGACTGCCTCAGAAAACACTTTATAGTAGATGACATCAGCAGTGTCTGGGGAGGAAAAAATGGTAAGACCACAGTCCTACATGCTGTTGTAAAATGCTCTCTCTAATGTAAAGCAAGTGAACAGATGCAAACACTAGTTGACTGCAGTGAGAATAGAACCCTTACCTATCTAAGTACACAGTCTACAGAATTCTATATATAAGGCAAGCACCACAGCTCCAGCTGAACTTGGTGTGTCTCAAACAACAGTTTATAGCTGATGACATCAGCAGTGTCTGGTGAGGAGAATATGGCAATAACAGTGTCCCGCATGCTGGTGTAAAAGGCTCTCTGTAATGTAAAGCAAGTGCACAGACAGACACACCAGTTGGCTGCAGTGAAAATAGAGCCTTATCTGTCTAAGTAGACAGCCTACAGAACTCAGTACTTTATGCAAGTGCAATGCCAGAAGTATGTCTTTAAAAGCCTACATGACAACTTAGAGTGGAAGATATCAGCAGGGCATGTTGGAAGGAAGATGTTGGGAAGCCTGCTTGAAGTGGATGTTTAGGCATGTGCAAGTATCAAAATACTGTCAATCCATGGGATTGGAAATGTAACTATAGGGCACACACTTCTGCTCTTCTGGCTGGACACACATACCCACACACAAACACATAGTTGACTGTAGTGAGAATAGAATCCCTACCTAAGTACAAAGGCTACAGAATTCAGTATTTTACACAAGGGCTATGGCACAAGTCTGACTTTTACAAGGATGCAGAACAACTTATAGTGGATGACATCAGCAAGGCATGTAGGACAGAAGATATTGGGAAGCCTGCATAGGTTCATAGTTTCATATGTTCATAGGAGGTTACTGGACTAATGACCCTAGGGCATTTACAAGCATAGCAATGTAAAAATAGAAGTACCCTTACATAGTTAAATGGCCATTATTAGCAGAGTGATTTTGTGAGCAGCACTGACTGTCCCTGTCCATGAGGGACATAGATGCCAACTCAGAGATGAAACATTCCTACAATTTCTACAATTAATTAGGCCATGGCCCCCCTTTTGTAGAAGGAAGTAACAATCCACAAAAATCACAAAAACTGATAAGTCAAAGAAAAGCCATAAAGATGATAGAGTGGACTATTGAGGAGAAGAAAGAAATTATGTGTTGTTACTATTATGCAAGAAGCCTAGGATTTCCAGACAGAAGATATACAAAAAGATTAAGAGAGAAATTAGAGGAAAGAAAAATACTTCCACAAGAAAAACTGTCAGAAGCTTCAAATAAAAATTTGTGTTCATTAATACAACAGATTTATGAAAAACATTATATTGACCAAGAAACCAATGTCGGTTTGAAAAAAAAAAGCAACTGAGGAAGCATGAGAATGTAAACAACAAAATCTAGAGATTTTTGAAAGGAATAACAAAGAAATATGGAGATGGGAAAGAAAGAGAGACATGATCCGGTGCAATATTTATGCAAAGGAGAAAGCCAAACTAATCAACACAAAAAGGCAGCCCCAAAGATATTCAAAGAGAAATGCAGGCAAAGGCATCCAGATATGGAAATTTTCAAAATAAAAAAATAAGATCACAAAGAGGGAATGTAGAACATAAGATTAGTACAGTAGAAGATAGAAAAACAGAAGTTGAAGTTATGGAACACTTGCGAAGTGAAGGATTTAGTGTAGAAAGTTTGACATAGGTTATGACTCAGCATGATGGAACAATAAGTCCCCAAGGTCAGGAGAAACAGAAAGATCAAGAGACATCTGAAGAAGAAATATTGACATGGGAAAGAAAAAGAGATCTAATATGGTGCAATAGGAGAAAGCAAAATAATCAAAACAAAAAGAACAGCACTAAAGATATTTGAAGAGAAGTATAGGCAAAGGCATGCAGACATGAGACATTTTACAATACAAAAAATAAGAAAACAGAGGAAAAGAGGAAAAGTAGAAAAGAGGATTAGTACTGGAGAAGTAAAAGAAATAGAAACTGAGGTTATGGTTTACCTGCAAAGCAAAGGATTTAGTGTAGAAAATCTAACTCAGAAAACATCTCAGCAGGATAGAGCAATGGATCCCCAAATTAAGGTGAAACCAGTGGAGTAGGAAACATCTGATCAGTTCCCAGATGAGGATACTTTGTAACCTTCCATAGGAAACCAATGCAAACATCCAGTTGGAGTTACACAGCAAGGGGAGGAGCAGAAAACTGACAACTCTGATTCAGCCAATATTGTGGGGTGCTGGGCCAGTGAGTTCCCATATGAAAGAGCAATGGATGACACAGGATGAAACTGAAGAGAATGAAGCACAGGAAGATGCCGAGGAACTGCCTATAGAACATCCAGAAGAAATGGAGAAAAAAGAATATGTCCTCAGTTTAGAGGAAACTTTCATAAGAGAAAAGTTGCTTGATTTAATAGAGATGGACAGACATATTAAGATCAGTGAAAGAAACAGACTACAGAAAGTCAATAAAACCTCAAAAGTTAGAAGTTTGAGAAAACAGATGAACACAATAATTAGGACTGTCCACAGAAATTCATGTGATATGACAGAAGTAAATAGGATATATTACTGTGCAGCTAAATTAATAACAGATAAGGTCTTATCACAAAAACACAGGGTAGTAAGGGAAAAGAAGGGGAGAAATCAAATGCCATCATGGAAGTATCGAATATAAAGCAATTAAGACAAGTAGTGTCATTGTTAGGAGAGTATAGAAGAGGGAACAGATCAACAAAAATAGTCAAAGATAGATGTGATAAAAGCAAAGAACAGTATCAGAACAGATCAGGATCCATTGTGCACTATCACAAATAATAAACTAAAAATATCAGCATGGGCAAAAGAATACAGAAGATATGCAGATAAATATAAAGGAAAGGTACAAAATAAGCAATTTATTGATGATTCCCCCCAAAAAAAATTGTAGAGAATTGGGAATACAAAGCAAAAGGAATTGAAACAGCACCAAAAAAGAAAAAAATAAATACATTTTGGAGAAATATTTATGAAGACCCTGTGGAACATAAAGATGCTAAATGGATAGAAGAAGCAAAAGAAAGAATAAGGTCAAATGTACAGGATATGGAATGGGATGAGATAACGGCCAGAGCTGCTAATTGGAAAACCTCAGGACCAGATACAGTACCTCACTTCTGGTTAAAAGTATTAACATGTTTACATGAAGATTTAGCCATGAGTAATAACTATTTATATACACACCCTGAACAGACATCATCATGGATAACAACAGGAAAAACAATATTCTTACTTAAGAGTGAACCTGCAAGCTATCCTAAAATCAATAACTTGCCTTCTGATAATGTATAAGCTATATACTGGAATTGATGACAACAGAGTTTATAGTCATTTAGAAGAAAACTCAGTCATGCCAATAGAACAAAATGGCAATAAAAGAAAGTCCTATGGAACAAAGGATCATTTCATGTTAAATAAAACATAATGGAGAACTGTAAAAAGAAGACTCTAAGAATCTAAGTATGGCATGGATTGACTATAAAAAGGATTTAGCCATATCCCATTAAGCTGTCTACTTAACAGATTAAGTCATGGCTATAATTTGGCTCCAAGAAAACAACAAAGTGTAAAGACTTCTCATTTTTTTGTAGGTGATTTAAAACTGTATAGTTCATCAGATGAGGAACTGAAAGCAGAACTGCAAGTGGTCAAAACTTTTTCAGATGACATAAGATTATCATTTGGTGTTGATAAATGTGCAAAGGCAATCTTTAAAGCAGGAAAGCTGCAGCACCAAGAAAACATCCGTTTGGGACAAGAATGTGATATAAAATAACTTGAGCAAAAGGGAGTGTATAAATATTTAGGAATTGATTAAGGACCGACAATAAAACATGGAAAAATGTGAATAAAACTCAGTAAGGATTATTTTAGAAGTCTTAAATTAATACTTAAAACAGTATTGACATCTAGGAACAAAGTCCAAGCTGTAAACCAGTTTGCTCTTCCTGTCCTAACTTGCAGTTTTTGAGTGACTGACTGGCCACAAAAGGTGTTGTATAGTTTGGAGAGGAAAACAAGAAGGATGATTCATGCTCATCAAATGATTTACAAAGATTAGTGCATACCAAGACTATGTATTCCCCATTCTGAAGGAGGTATGGGCCACCTCGAAATTGATTACATGTATAGATCTGTGATAATGGGACTACACATATCTGTTGACCTCACAAAACCCAAATGTAGTGAAAGTTTTGAAACATGAGGAGAACAAGTCATAAGATGACTTCCCTGCTTAGTTTACCAGAAGCATATCTGCGTCAAGTGGGGGTGGAAATCAAACCAGAAGTAGATAAAAATCAGGTAGCAACTGAATGTGCCAAAAAACAAAAGAAAGAATAAATGGTGAAGGATCAGATGAGAAAGCAAGAAAGGTGGAAAATACATAAATATATTTGTAATTATAGGAAACTCTTGGAACAACCTCATGTTGATCAGGATCGAATGCAGGAATGGTTAAGGAGAGGTGAATTTAAACCAAAACACGAAAGCTTAATATTGATGACTCAAGATAATGGACTACGTACTCGTTGGTTTACAAAGTCCATTGAACATGTGGGAGAAACAGACAAATGTAGGTTTTGTAAAACAGAACTGCAAACAGTTGCACATCTTGTTGCTGGTTGTGATATACTAATGGCAGAAGGACTGTATACTGAAAGGCATAATAATGTATCATGACCATTGCATTGGGGACTGTGCGATCATTATAATACTGAAGTAGCTGAAAAGTACTGGAAACATGAGCCACAAAGTATCATAGAAAATGATGAAGTTTTAATTTAAGTTTTAATTTAATATTAGCATAGGATTTGTTAAATTTAATATTATTGTTTAATTAATCAATTAATAGTCAATTGGGGTGTGACTTGTATATTTAAATCAAGGCAACAACTGCAATGTGTATTCTGAAGAAGTTCGTCATATCGGACGAAACCCGGGTTAATTCGTTTTTGTGCTGCTGTTGTATGTGTTATTTGAAGAATAAACTATCCATTATTGCTGTGATTAATCATCTTTCTACAGCGTGGAATTATTGTCAGTGAGTTTGCTGTGGTAATACCCGATACCCGGGTGCTTGGACTCCTTGGACCTTAAAGTAATAGTTTAAAATGATGAAGTTTATATCACATGGGATCATCCATTACCAACAGTTCAAAAATAGATGCAAGAAAACCTGATATAATAGTCCATGAAAAGAAGACAAAAGTAGCACTGATTATTGAAATCACTACACCAAGTGACTACAGTGTCTTATGTACAGAGAGACACCAAGTCATAAAGTACCAGGATTTGCAGGCAGAAATAAGAGCAATGTGAAAGAAAATACCCAGCCAGTTCCAGTAGTAGTAGGAGCAATGGGTCTTATAAAAAAGAATTTACAATCATACTTAGATATGTTAGTGATACATGTAACTCCATACAAATTGCAGAAGGAGTTGTTACTGGGCACATTGCAGGTGCTGCGAAGAGCACTTTTGGCTAACATCAAAGATTGAAAATATACTAATTTTTTGAACTTTAACTATATCTTGACATAGGAATGGTGTTAGAACACAAAAGACTTGGAGAAATTAAAAAGACTGAATTTACACTCACCCAGTTGTAGAGGTTGCACTTGAATAGGGTCATTGAGAAGCACTGCTTCACATGCACTGGGAGTCTATTACGTAGGAGTATAAGTCACTGGGAGATATTTCTGTCTCCCCAGCATGTTCTCTGTATGTCACAGGCTAGGTTGAAATACCTGGAGCAAGTTACTCTTGTCCCATTTGATTTGCAGATGTTCAGCATTTCCAGTTGGGCAGGGTCTAAACTGCTCTATAGAACAGGCATAGGTCACCTCACAGCAGCCTGAATGATACTCAGTACAGTAGCAGCTCTTTCAGTCTTTGCATGCATGTCATGTTTTGGAGGCCGTGGATTCTTGCGGTCACAAAACTCTGTTTTTTCCAGTTGTTGCAGGTGTCTGATGAGGTGCAGACAGATGGGAGCATTGTACTCAATTACTGGTCTGATAAGGGTCGAGAACAGTGGTGCTATTACCTCCTTGGTCTTGGATGTGATGCCCTTAGTTATGAGGTGTGCAGTGAAGAATGTGTGTCTCATCACTATGGACACATAGGGATTGATGTGTAGATTGCATCTGTTCCCAAGTCTCACAGCACTGTGTTTGAGCTTACAGGGGTGCTATGTATATCATATTTAGCAGAGGTACTTCATTGCCAAAGAGGACAATAAGGTATTTTTTTGCGTTAAGGTTCAATTCATGAGTTTGACACCAATCATTTGTCTGTTTCGGCCCTTTCTGTAATATGTTAACATCATTGGGAGACTCAATATGAGTGCACCCAGCTGAAAGTCATCTGCAAACTTGGTAAGCCACAGGCCATCTATCTTTGCTTGGACTTGAGAGAAATAGTTTCCAAACAGTAGAGGACCCAGCATAGATCCTTGTGGTATTCCACTGGCAAGTGATCTAGTGATGGAGGTGCACTGCCCAACTTTGACAGTGTGTAGTCTGTCAGTGAGCCAGTTGGCTATCCATCTAGTAATGCATGGGTTAATCCCCATATAGGAGAGTTTCTCTATGGTACTTGAATGGGGGGATAGTGTCAAAGGGCTTGGATGAATCAACATAGGCTGAATGTCTTGTTATCCCTCATCCAGGTGTTTGAGGTCATTATCAAAGAAGTCCACTAGTTTTAATAAGAAAGATCTGCCCTTGACAGAACCAAAATGGGTCAGGTCAAGTGTGTGGAAGGTTACCTATGTCCCTGTGGAGAAGGTAAATAATGATTACCTCCATAGCTTTGCAGATAAGGCTGTTTAGTCTTATGGGTCAATTGTTCTACTTCTGCATGGTTATAGACTGATGTGCATTGCATATCACACAACATATTAATTTATGTAGTGTAGTTGATATGTGTGTGAAAAAATAACTGAGACACCAGGGTTGCAGTGTTTGGGGGGAGGCAACATATGGATGTATTGTAAATATGTGACATATTGTTAGATAAAGCCTTCAGTTTGTTATGTTTCGACATGTAATTTCATGTCATAAACAGGAAACGAACAGTAAGCAGCACTAATACATAATATTTAGTTGTCCATAGTGCAGACACCAACAGGTTTGCTCGGCAGTTAGCAAAGTGTTTGCATAACTGATATACACATTTCCATTCTTTTTTATCTGTTTATGCATAGTTAAGGAGTGTGCAGACATGAGCTTCATTGATAAAGGTCTGTGTTAGCGCTTAGTTAAGCAGTGCACAAATGTGAGTTGCATCTCTAAACTCTAAGAGTTAGTACTGAGTCTATGAAACACACCTGCTGCTTAACTGACCCTGTGGCAGCAGGTGTAAATGCATTGGCAGATATTTTTCTGAGCCCAGATGATACTGAGTTCTAATCCATGTGTATGTAATATTTTTTAAATAAATAAACACTATAATGCAATGACAGTAATTCTTTATAGTGCATGTGTTGCTGTGTGTTGGCATAGCACAACGCATTTAAGTGGAGATAAACACAGCAATATATAGTACCACTCATCGCTGCTTGGCATTGCTGCACGATGTCAAACTCAATGCAAACATACACGCTAAAAAGTGAAGTGATCATAGGCTCATAGGATCATAGAAAGTTACTAGGCTATTGACCTTGAGGCCCTTATAAGCCTAGCCAAGAGTTTAGTCCATGTTTAGACAAGTCAGCACCTGATGCCCTTCTCCAGCAGGGACACAGGTGTATTTTGTGTTTCCCATCCAGTTATCCAGGTTGTGCTTAAAAAGGGATAATGAGGTGCTCTGCTTGATGTAATGAGGGAGTCTATTCCATAGATGGGGGAGTCTCTGGGACACAAATTTGCCCCACCAACAAGTTCTATTGATGTCACAGACCAGGCTGATGTTGCACATGTGGGTTACTCGAGAGGAGCTTTACTTGCGGATATGTAGCAGTCCCATGAAGGTGTGGTTTGAACTTGCTTTGTATGCCAGACAGTGGTCACCTCTGAGAAGTCTTTATGAAAATGAGTAGAGGGTCAGGGCTTTTAGCCTATCTGTGTAGGATAGATGTTTTAGGCCTTGGATTCTCCTGGTGAGGAACCTCTGTGGTCTCTCCAACTGCTGTGTGTTTTGCAAGGTACATGCCGAAAGGTGCATTGTACTCAATAATGTTCCTTATAAGGGAAGAATGCAGGGATATTATGACCTCCTTATCTGTGAATGAGATTCCCTTAATTATGAGGTGGGCCATGTAGAAAGCTTTCAGTACAACAGAAGAAACATGGTGGTCAAAAGTCAGGTTGCTATCAACCTGGGTGCCCAAATCCCTCACGACTGATTGCATGCTTAGGACATTATTAATGTGATAATTTGTGGGGACATCACTCTCCCCAAAGGAGATGATGATGCATTTTTTGGTATTGAACTTGAGGCCATGTTTCTGGCACCAGTCATTTATTTGGGTGAGACCCACTTGTAGGATGTCTACATCACTAGGGGAATTGATGATAGTGCCCAGCTTGCAGTCATCTATAAACCTGGTTAGCCATAGCCCACTGGTTTTGGCTTGCACCTCAGAAAAGTATATCCCAAATAACAGAGGCCCCAAGACTGATCCCTGGAGTACGCCGCTCGTTACAGGTCTACTGCTTGAGGTCGCTTCCCCTACTTTGACTAGGTGGGTTCTATTACTGAGCCAGTTTGCTACCCATCTGGTAACATATAGATTGATGCCTAGTTGAGAGAGTTTATCTATTATACCTGAGTGGGGAATAGTGTCGAAGGCTTTGGCCAGATCAAGGTAGGCGATGTGCACCGTCTTCCCCTCGTACATGGCTTTGGTGACTGCCTCAAAGAAGTCAGTCAAATTTAACAGACATGGCCTTCCCTTGATGAAGCCAAACTGTGTGTGATCAAGTGTTTGGAGGTTGCCAGTGTCGTGGTTAATGAGGTCCATAATACTCTCTTCCATGGCTTTGCAGATCAGACTAGTTAGGCTGACAGGTCTAATTTCCTGGATTGGTGATCGCTCCACCCTTGTGCAAAGGGATGACAATGGCTGTCCTCCATTCAGCTGGGACAAAGCTAGTATTCAGGCATTGGCTGAATAGGTCACCTAATGTTGCTACATGTTCCTGCCTGAGTTCATGTAGGATGTAGCCTGGGATGTTATTGGGTCCCATGGAGGCTGTAATTTTTGCCTTTGAGAGGGCAGTAATGACCTGTTCCCTAGAGATAAGAGGAGGGAGGCTGGTACTGTGGATGTCTTGATTTACTGATGGGGGGACAGAGGGGTGAAGTTTTCACTGAATCTGCCAGCCAGCAGGTTGCCTATATTTACAGCATTGTTGTATGTGGTGTCCTTGACCACCAGTTCTGAGCAGATCTGGGTGCTTCCTTTGAGACTTATGTGAAGAAAACCTTATGATTGTCTCTAGTAGATGTGGCCAATTGGGACTCAAAGTTTGCTTTGGAGGATTTCACTAGTGCTCTTATTTGCTTGTTCAGGCTAAGGAGAGATTGCTTCCACTTGGGCACCTGCTCCTTCTTGGTCCTTGTCAGCAATTTTTTCCTTTTGTTATAGAATTTATTGCAGATGTCCTCCAGACAGGTTTCCTCTTCCTTGGGGAGGATGATTTTGTCCTGTCAGGTATTCCTGATTCAATGCATCTATATAAATGCTTGTGTAGTATATTGGTGTAGATTTGGACATTAAGTTCTGGCTTCTAATCCATTTCTTTTTCTGTTACTTATGTGTGTTGTGTGTAATTCTATTTTTTGACCAGATTAAAGGTAATAAAATGGGGTATATAGGAATGTGGTGAAATGAGAAGCAATCAGGGAGAAGAACAAAGGCAAAGAACCACAGGAATGTGCAGGAGGGTGGTAGGAAAGAACCATAGCTATCCATTTGTTCAGCAGTAAAATCTGATCATATGTGCAGAATATTAGCTGAATTTGGACTATCACTTCCAGAGAGAGGGGTGACCACAATGCAATCATGTTATGTAGCCAATGTACTGAATCAAGTGTGTCAAGAAGACACATGTGTAAAATGGAGAGCTATGTATGGGACATTTTCTTGTGGGACAGGTGCCCAATTTTTTAAAAAACTTCAATAAGAGAGGACTGCTGGGTAAGGGATATAGGTATGTCTGGGCAGGTAAGGTGGGTGAGAAAACAATTGTAAACAAACAAGACAAGACAAGAGACAGGGACTGTTAGTGACACAAAAGGTTGTGGGATACCATGAGAAGGGTGAGGAAAGGGACAACATGGAATCATACCCATCAAGCTTAGAGACAGTGTGAATTGAGTCATCACCCACTGGGTTGTCATTACTGTCCTCCTCACTCCACTGGTGGGTGGAGTGCTTGATGTCTTCTCCTCCTTCAGACCATGAGGGAGAACAGCCTCTCCATCCAGGGTAGCCATACAACAATGGTGCATTGCATGACCCTATGCACCATCCCTGGCATCTCCTGGCAGGTGATGAAATCACCACATCTGTCACTGTTCCCAGAGGGTACCACTGCACCAGCTTCCAGGGCAGTACTAACTGAGGGTGTGGGTAGTGTAGGGGCAGCAGAGGCAGTGTTGCCAGGTTGGCATCCAGACATGCTGGGCATCAGTGCTGGAGAAGGTGGAGCGTGGGGCAGGCTGATCCAATGTGGCTGACATACCTCACTGTGCTGTGTAGCATTTAATGATGTGGTACACATGGATGACATAGAGACATTCTGACAACACATAATAGAAAACAAAAAAAAAAGATACCTGTCTGTTTGAGAGAAAAAAAAGAGAAAATTAGTACCATCATATGTGACATACAATGAATTAACCCAATTATACAACACTTTTATCTGAAGTATTACATTTAAGTATACATCCCAACAGATAACACTATAATTCAGATTGCTGAAAGTAATCCTTTAAATGTGCATATATTGCACATACGCATGTTCCAAGTATACAGATTACAGTTTATAGATGGGCAATTTTGCAGCTAGTATAGAGTTTTTAATGTAATGTAAACATTATTAAAGAAATAATAGTGTGGTATAATTGTGAATCGTGGTATTTCAACCCACAACCTCTGACTACAGCTGTATCTTTGACTCCTACAATTGGTTTGTGCTACAAACTAATGCATGCATATGTGCTTTTACAGTTGAGATATGCATGCTCAATTTGATACAACTGTATACAAGACCCAAAAAGCTGTCTTTAACATTTTAAGCTACACTCACACTTCTCTTCTGCTGCATACATACCCCTTGCTTCCCTAAGCCTCTCCAGTCGAGAAGCATGAGCCTGCCTATTAACCTCATGCTTGGTGGCAGCAGGAGAAAGAACAGAGAAAAAGAACAGAAGAGCATTATGCATACCACTCTTGCCTGTATTTAGCTTTCTAAGTTTTACAAGTACACTTTTACTGATATATTTACACAGCTGTGGGATGCCCGCAGTTTCAAACTCCTGCAACCAATGGTTGAGAGTCTCTCTTTTACACCTGTATAGGAAATTAAAATGATGCCTTCACTGATGTCCAGTGTATGGAATACCAATGGCAATGGATACAGCCTGGGCCAAATGATTCCATGCCTCAGACTTGTACTGGGAGCTAGAATTGTCCCCCTGCAGAAGCTTTTGGCTGTGGTGCTTTACCAGGAGTCCAATAAATATCCTGGACACCCCACCTCTGTGCCCTAAACTGGGTAACTTCCCTTCTAACCCCAGACATGTCTACCAGCTGAACTAGAGCAATGGAAACTGATGAATTCCCTCCAGTTCCAGTTATCACGTTTACTGTTAGTGCTTAAATTTGAAGCATGTTGCCAAACACATTTTCATGATGTTAAGCAGATTGCAGCAGTGCCACATAGGGGGAATTATATAATTGAAACTGGAAGGTTAATCTGACACTTGGCCTTAGTTTGTAGGGTGTCTACTGATGTAACCTGGAAATATATATTGGAACTTGAAGGTAACTGTTAGGTGAGTCAAGTTTGCAGATATACACTGGAGGCATAAATGTAATGACCTAACACATTTGTTTTTGCTTTTATACACTGTGGAAAATTGAGTTTTACACTGTGCAATTCAAACCTAAGCATAAGGGGCATGTAATTGTGAAGGCCATGGAAGTCCAGATAGCAGAATTATACTTACATAAATATAGTAGACAGTATACTCTCAGTCATATGTCTAAAAACGATGTCTCATCTATCATATATATATAATTCATATCCACTCCAATATCTAAAGTGTTATAAATTATAGTGAATATAATGGGAAGTGGAAGAACAGTAACAAATCTGTGGAATATCTTGTATTAGAACCCAGGACCATATGTATGGCAGTCCTAGACTTACATCTGTTGTTGCAAGAATGTTGAAATTACACTTGCCTATTTTTCATTTCATTGCTGTAAACTGCACTGTCAGAACTGTAAAAATGTTGCACACCTTATACTGGAACCAGGACCATCTGTACTGCAGTCCTACACTTACACCTGTTGCCACAGGACTAGTTACAGGATGTCTTCTAAATTCATAAACATTCTTAAAGTCTCTGTGTTAACCACCGTGCAACACCGCTAAGCATGTTTGTGTGGTGTCCAACAGAATTAATTTAATGTATCTAGTTTCAATTAGTGGCTGTGTGATTTCTGTCTGCAGGTGCTCTGTCTTATTTCTGAGTGGGCTACTAGCCCAGTGTATGCACTGCCATGCTTCACGCAAACTGAATAAGCATATCCAAACCTAACATTCAGTTTCTCCATTTCCCATGTCTGTGCTAAGCTTCACATCATACAAACTGAACTAAATGATGAAAAACAATCTATGACATCCACACTACACAATGTTATACACTAATACTCGTGAAATATTTCTACATAGATCTGGATTTGAACTCTCACTCCAATGAACACTCAGAATACAGCAAGGGTGTCTTAGCCCTTTTTGCCACACAAACACTATTGCAGCAAGGAACTGAAGTCATTCTGCATACAAACAACTGCAACATCATCTACAGTAATATGAAACCATATAACAGTTATTTGTACATTTAATTTTGGATGTAGTGCACTGAGCGATCACACAACCAATTGTGAGTATTGCTTGCAAATATGCAACTCTGCCTTCCCTCTGAGTTTGTTGCCCATTCTTCTCTTATCCGACCAATAATCTGAGACATGCAATCTGTAAGTCATTCTATACCATTGTCCTTAAAATGTGTGAGGATACTAAATGACAATAATATACGCGTTTGCCAACAAATTAAGTGGAGGTTGGGTGTTAATGAATAGAACCTGTGAATTGTATACTGCTTACTTACATTTCCAATCTTGCCAAACTTACATCTAACACTTTGTAATTCTAACCTGACATATCCACTGGATAAAGGGCTGTCTGCATTGCTGTTGTGTTTTCCTTCTCCCTATCAGTAATCATTCACAGTTGCAATCCATTAAAAACAAACACTGGAGGAGTGCCTCCACTATGTTTACATCAGATACATAGAGCCAAGTATTTGTGATTCAGCAATTCTAATGAGTTCACACCTCATTTGCATCTTCACCATACTGACAGCCCCAAATCTACGCCATAACAAGACAACCATGTAGCTTGGGGAACTGAAGGTGAGGAGATTTGTTTATTTGGAGAACACAGAAAAGAGGCTCTTACTTTGGGATATATCTGCACAGAGGATTACTGAACTTGAAAAGGAATGCTTGCATTTTGTCAGCTACATACTGCATATGCTTGCATTTTGTCAGCTAGCTACATACTTCATATGCTGAAATGTAATTAAGAAAAATCTATTTAGTAGCTTTATATAAATATTATGATTAGCAAAGACGTTTTCACTTTTATCTGTATGCATTAGTTAGAATTGTACTGATGGCATGGGCATGTTTGTCAGGGTATTTCCGAGGTATATATGATTGGCAATACCTTAACATGGAATGTTCTGTGTTAAATCTGTATACATGTTTAAGGACAGTTCCTTTGATAGCACTTCAAGCATTTCAAAAAATGGTTTATTAGCAAAATGTGTCATATGCCTGCTCTTTTGGGGAGGACCAAAGCTGCATTCTGTTATGGCACAAACAAGGATATGTTGCTACTGCTACTCTCCTTTTTATTATTATTACACAACACACTCCAGGTTCAGCACTTACCTTGTAAATCCAGTAATTGCAACAGTTGTAGTTCAGGGCTGACTGTCTGGTGCAACACAGCCAATACTTGGGTAGTTAAAGGTTGCGAGAGTTGCTTCACATCAATGCTACTATATTTATGTGCACAGGAGGAATGTTTTATGCCCTTAGGTGGTGAATGAGTGTGCTGTGAGTCATCTCTTAGCCAGTGTAAGGGCATATTGAGCACACCAACATCTGCTTACCCCCACAGCAGCTGCTGGTACTCCCTCTGACTCATCTGCTTGTAGTTGTGGTGACCATGGCATTGATGGTGGGATGTGTGTTCCTTCCCCTGATCCTGCTGAAACTGTTTTCTCATGATGATGTTGTGTAGCATGGCAGGTGTACCTTTGAAGAACGAAAGTTCACTACTTCAAACTTCAAAAGTACACCCACACTAACGCGAAAGTGCACTTTCATGAAAGTGCACTTTTGCAAACCCGCAAGACCGAACGGGCTACCAGTCATGGACGTTAGGGTTAGGGCACAGGTCATGGTAAGGGGATAGCCCTACTAGCTATCCCCTTACCCTAACCCTAAGGTTCATGAGTACTGCACGACAGTGGAAGACATTCCAAATCGTGCTATGTCCTCCACTGTGGTGCGATAGTCATGGAACTTAGGGTTAGGGCACGGGTTTGGGTAAGGGGATAGTTAGTAGGGCTATCCCTTTACCTTGACCCATACCCTAACCCTAAAGTCAGTGACTATTGCACCACAGTGGAGGACATAGCCCATTTTTCAATGTCTTCCATTGTGGTGCGGTAGGTTCGGTCTAGTGAGCTTAAGCGAAAGTGCACTTTCTCTTAAGTGGGGATGTACTTTCCCATTTAAAAAAGTGAATTTTCATTGTAGGAAAGTACACCCAGCATGGCACATACTGTGAATCATTCAATACATGTCCATAGATCATACTGCAGGGTTCCCCTAGATGTATCTAGGCACCAGAATCACAAATTCAGCAGCCCAAACACATGCTGTATGATATTTCTGGTTTGAGCATGTGCCTCATTATGGCATTCTACAAGTGTGTGTGCATTTCTGATGGGTGTCATCAGCCACAGTTCCAGTGCATAATCTGCATCCTCCAGTAAATATCCCTGTGGGATATCACCCCTAGTGAAAATCAGATACAGATATGTGAGTCATAGTAACTGCCTGGTTTGCCTGCACACACATTCAGTATGATTCTGTTGGCATTAAACATGGCTTGGCAGTTAATACAGTGGAAGCCCTTTGTATTAATGTAGTGCCTGCCCTGTTCCTCAGGTGGTGCCTTAAGTATTTATGTTTGAAACCTATGGCACCCAGTACTTCAGGGTAGTGTGCTACATGGTAGAGCTCCTGCATATTTCTGGCCTTATCCTCAGAAGTACTGGTGGCAAGACTGAATGACCTGTCACTGAACCTACAGGCTTCTGGGAGTTGACCTATGCCTGGCCTACAGTGAAGTCTCAAATCCTGCCCAACAGGAAATTTTGGAAATTGGCAAATAAAATGGGACAATAATAACTTGCTCCAGACATCTCAACCTAGCCTGTGACATAAAGAGAACATGCTTGGGAGACAGACATTTTGCTCAGCAATTGTCACTCTTCTGTAATAGGTTCCCACTGCATGTGAAGCAGTGTTCCTCAATGACCCTATTCAGGCACAACCTACATAACTGTATGTGTGATTGTGAATTCACAATGACCATCTAACTATGCTCAATAAGGGTGCTTGTGTTGTTACAAAACTAAGCTTGTAAATGCCCTAGGGTCATCAGCCTAGTAAACGCCTATGAACTTATGATGCTATGAACTTATACAGGCCTCCCAACATCTTCTCTCCAGCATGCCCTGCTGATGTCATCCACTATAAGCTGTTCTGCAGCCTTATAAAAATCAGACTTGTGCCGTGGATCTTGTGTAATGTACTCAGTTCTGTAGTCTGTATAATTAGGTAGGGTTTTGTTCTCACTGCAGTCAACTGTGTGTGGCTATATAGTCAGAAAAGCAGCAGTGTGTATCCTACAGTTACTGCTCCAATCTCATGGACTGACAGTATTTTGATACTTGCAAATGACCACACTTCCATTTCATGGAGGCCGCCCAACAACTTTTCTCTAACATGCCCTGCTGATGTCATCCACTATACATTGTCCTGCTGCCTTGTAAAAGTCAGACTTGTATCATGGTCCTTGTGTAAAGTACTCAGTTCTGCAGTCTGTGTAGTTAGGTGGGAATTCTGCTCTTACTGCTGACAACTGTGTGTGTGTGTGTGTGTGTGTGTGTGTGTGTGTGTGTGTGTGTGTGTGTGTGTGTGTGTGTGTGTGTGCCTGTGCACTTGCTTGACATTAGACAGAGTATTTCACAACAGCATGTAGGACTGTACTGTTACCATTTTCTCTTCCCCAGATACTGCTGATGTCATCTGCTATAAAGCATTGTCTGGGACATTCCAAGTCAGAATTGAGCTGTTGTGCTTTCTTTAAATACAGAGTTCTCTAGTCTGTGTACTTAGGTAGAGTTTCTATTGTCATTGTAGCCAGCTGTGTGTGTGTGTGTGTGTGTGTGTGTGTGTGTGTGTGTGTGTGTGTGTGTGTGTGTGTGCCTTTGTTTGACATTAGCGTGATCATTTTACTGCAGCATGTGGGACATTGCTCTTACCATCTTCCTTTCACCAGACTCTGCTGATTTGCAGATGTGCAGTACGCATATCAGGGCAGGGTCAGAGATTGCCTGTCGTCAAGGCACAAGTCACAAGTCACATCATCCTTTCCAATACAGATTTCAAGAATAGGGTTTTCAGTCTATCCACGTATGTCATGGCATGGTTTGTAGGAGCTGTATTTTCTTAGTGTGAAGTCTGTCCAGCTGCTGCAGGTGTCTGATGAGATACATGCAAAAGGAAGCATTATACTCTGTTAGAGTTCTGATGAGGTTTAACTACAGTGTAGTTATATCATCCTCAAAATCTCGATACAATGGCCTGACTTCTGAGGTGCACAAAGTAGCCTTTCCATACCACTGTGGACACTTGGTTAAAGTTCAGATTGCAGTCTATGTGTGTCCTCACATTGGTTTTAGCATAGGGGAGAGTGTTGTTAATGGTGTACCTGACAGGAAATTCTACTTTGCACAAGTCCCAAATCCTGACACATTCTGTATTTATTAGTAGACAGTGTGGCTTTGGCACCAATCATTTGTGTGTGTTAGCCCCTCTTGTAGTATAGTAACATCATTGGTAGACTCAATGATTTCAGCCAATATGCATGAATTAGCAAATTTGGTAAGCTACAGGTTGTATTCCTTAGCCTAGACTGTTAAGAAATAGATTCCAAACAGTATAGGGCCCAGCACAGATCCTTGGGATACACAAGTGGTGACAGCTCTAACGGCAGAGCTTGATTACTTTCACAATATGTGGTTTGTCGATAAGGACATTGCTCAGCCATCTAGTGACCTAAGTGTTAATCTCCAGCTGCTAGAGTTTGTCAACAATAAATGATGAATTGTGTCCAAACCCTAGCACAGATCAAGATAGGTAGTATGCACTGTCTTTCCTTCATGCAGGTCTATCACACATAATCAATGGGCTGTGACTAAATCACAGATCACCTACAGTGTGACTCAGAACATATGCCTACCTGACACTATTTGATACACACTTCAACACACCCTCCAGATGAACTAAGTTCCCATAGATGGGTGTACTTCAACATGCATCCATCTGAGTTGGGGAGACAGCATCTGATGCATGCATGTATAGAGACATCCTGACTCTCCTCAGCTGTGAGGTAGACTAACATTTCATCATGGATGTCTTCTAAATGGACACTAGTAATATTCCAGCTGTGTGCAACAGACTTGTGTGAGTTGTTAATGCTAAATCATGTCTGTTACATCTGACAGATGTCCTGAAAGAGTTCATTGAGGGCATGCATGATGACAACAGCTTAACCTTGTGGACCTTGACCAGGTCAAGGCATTTGACACAAATCCACACTGAGGTATTCAATCAACACTGTCATATGGGGCCATAAACAGGTATATCACCAAGAAGGTAGACCAGTGTATCACATATGAGGCATCTCACTATGTTGAAATGTGTGAAGTGAACTATATCTCAGGTCCAGTGATCAGGCCCACACATAAGAGCTGTCAGCTAGGGCCTTTCCTGTCCATTGTTTAAGTGACTGACATCACAGATGATATACACATCCTGTGTCCAAACAGCTGCCTGAAGGCCTACAGACTGTGGGCAATAATTGACAGCATCAACACATAACAAAGATTGCTTCCACAGCCATGGCAACACCTGCAATGACAAAAAACATGGGGAGATTTGTTAAGTCAGGAAAAGAAACGCACAATCCAAGTATTATGTGGACATCACACCCTATAATCATATCAATAGGTATATGACCTGTGTCCTGGGGTACATGGTAAGTGGAACACACACCAGCATGTGGTAACAGTGCTAACTACTCCCATGCAGGTAACAAATGTACTGGGTATGTGAAGGACATCAGCATCAGAGGCCATAATACCTTCATAGTTCCCAGCCTTCATCACACCACTAACTGAGTAAAATGATCCCTTCTTCATGTACCTCCCTACACATCTATCTTCCAGTCATGTGTAACTGAAGTGTATCACCTTTCTCACTGTTTGCTGTCACACAGCTTATTGGCCATGCCTAGGTATTCTTTTTGTATAATATACATAACTATCTGATGTGTGGAATACCATTCAATTTGTTACACCAGAAGCATCTGTGCTGTCTGTTCTGTTGATGCACACACTACATACATGTGTTTGACAACATTAATGGCATATATAGCATTCATTACAGTGTGTATTGGGCTATATATATGCCATGTACACCAATCAGCTAGCCTTTATTATTCATAATGTCATAAACAGGTATAGTAGTGTCCATCCTAACACCTTCGGCAGATGTTACAGAACCAGGACAGTGTGCATGATTACCCTCAAACAATGGATATTTATCATAATAGTTGTTCAAGTGTCTTTGTGCAGACTCATCTTTTATCCTTCTAAATAACATATGTTATGTCAGTGGCATATTATTTATGATTGTGGATGGTTCTTTTATTGTTTGCCAAGAGCTTTTACCCATGCCCCACTTGCTGGAGACTTCTGCTGAGATGGCACTCATATTCAAGCATATCTGTTTGCACATCTTCACAATATGCACACAACCCCAGTTGTATGTCATATCCCTGATAGATGTCTTCTGCATTATTCATGTAAGGATGCTTATCTCACACAAACATCCTCCCCATTGTTATGTTACCTAGTGTAACAGTCACATAAAACACATTTCATTGTACAGTCCCAGTACTGTACCATATAGATATGTGATATGTGTTGCTGTTACGAGCATCTTCCACTGACATGCCCATCTGCTGTACATTAGGTTGTTTCATCTGTCCTCTTTCACTGTGTTAATTCCTACAATTCACCTGTGTATTCCTATTCAATACACACACTTCCCATGAGTGTTTATTTTACATGGCAGCCCATGTAATATTACAGATCATTTACACAGCTTCAGTACAGAATGCCAGGGATAGGATATAACAATACTGTGCACTGCAGATACATTGTCCTGTACTGTACTGTGTTTAGACCATATACTTCATATGCATAACTCTCAAATTTACAGATATTCCCAGGAAGTCCAGATGTGTTCCTTATCAAATTTGTGGCTTTCTGCCATATCACTGGGATGATCCCAAGACCGATGTGACTCAGTATTAAATACATTTCAGTTCATACCTCTCAACTGTCCTGTTTTTTACAGAATGTTCTGTTTTTGTCTCATATTTTTGATCCTTTCCTCATAAAATGTTAGTTTTCTGGCAAATCATTGGCATGTAATTGCACAGTGAAGTCAGAAAATAATGACAGACATTTCAGTTTCCCCACTGGGGGGGGGGGCTCTGCTGCACATATACACTATCCTGTCCTTTACTTGGAACATCTACATTAATATATAATCACTGTGGCATTCTGTGCAATCCTGCTAGTCCAGTTTGCTATGCTGTACATATACACTGTCCTGTCCTGTACATGCAACATATACATTAATATACGATAAACCCTAGTGATCACTGTGGCATTCCGCATAATCCTGCTACTTCAGTTTGCTTTGCTATAAATAAGTTCTCTATTCATGTTGCTTAACATGGTTTCCTGTCCAGCAACACTGTTGCCAGCTGCAAAACCCTGCTTGTTTATGTTTGATGGCAGTGTGTGGCATGAATATTCATTAAGTGCCACCGCATACCACACAAACATATAAATTCCATGTAGGCTTTGCACAAAGCCTACACTTACCCCGGGATTCATGAAGCTTGCGCCAGGCACATGTGTAGCATAGGTGGAATAACACCAAATATGGCCATCGAGTGATTCAGGTACGATCCAATACCACGTGCACTACCGGCGTACGCCAGAACTGCGCAGCCCTCTGCATATGTATGCTAATCACCCCATGCACAGTGTCGCACCACGCAAATGAAGGCAGATAGTGATTCATGAAGTGATGCAGGCATAGCGTAAGCCCACGGAAATGTAAACCAAAAAACACGGTTTACATTTTCCCAAATAGAACATCGGAGCTATGGAAGTGGACCAGACTCATGTATTACAAAGTTAACATATGCCAATGGCTAAATACACAGCCAATGGCATAAGAAAAGATGCACAGCACGTAAAAAACAACATTTAATGTCATGTCCACAGTAACGCACAGTACAACCGCAGGGCATGTGTGTGCAAAATGGAACATAAAGAAATTATATAAAAATGTCATAAAATCGCAATGTAATACAAATCAGGTTTAGACCATATTACACAATGGTAGGCATGGAACACCACAGCCAAGGTGCAAGGGTTGCTAAGGGCCTGCGACAGTGTTCAGCGTGGTAACTATGAATTAGTAGTCAATGCCATGCAAATGAGGCAGATAATACTGAATCGCAAATGTCCCGCCGGATGAAGGTTTCTGCCATATGACGCAGCGCTATAACACCGAGGAGTGGCTCAGAGGAGATATATGACATCAGCAGAAGGGTGTGCCACCGTAGCAGTAAGCACATTGGAGCAATGCAAATCTGGCCTGGCCATTGCTAAGCAAAGCTGCAGGACAGGGGTGGGAAGGAAGGTATAGAATCGTTTAGCTGAGAGCACACATGGTGCCCAAAAGCGCATGTGTACGGGAATGAAAACATGCCCGAAACCCAGTAAGCAGATGCATGTGCTGCGAACAATAGCACAAACAGGAAGGTTAGGGGAAGAAAAGAAAGAAATGCCGAAGTAGGGTAATTGGAGTACTAATGAGCAATCAACACCAATCAACTCACAGCGGCCAATCAACGGCAGCTGACATGTCTGCTCGCAGAAACCTGCAAAACAGGATAGGGGAGGCATTGGAATGCAAAGAAAGGAGGGGAGGCATTGGATTGCAAAGATAGGAGATTTGTCATAGCAGAGCAAAGCAAACCGACAGTAGACCGGCAATAGCACACATTACGCAAGATACGCCAGGTCTAGGAAAGTACAAATGAAAGCAGGCTGCTGTATGCATGCCAGAAAATGGTAGGTGGAATGTGCAGAAATGTAAAGGGAAGGTCAAGAGGTAATCCACGGCAACCAAATGTAATTCAACACCAAAGGCACCACAATAGTAGTTCCGGTAGTAAAACACATAAGATAACCCTGTAGCTACGATCGTACATACACACTCTATGACATCACTGGTGTTCACAGCACAATAGTATAAAGTGTGAAAGCACCCTACACACACCTGTGCATTCCCAAACACTGCACCATAGGTGTAAACACATGGGGAACTTTTAAAATGTACATGTTGGGAGCTGCCATAGCTGTGATTCATCAGCATGTGTTAGAGACTGACGGTGTTGTGGAGGATGATGCCGACAACCACCGCAGGCTCCGGAGGAGAGGAAGAGTGTTCAGACCAAGGGTAACCTACCAGGGGCTACATGATCTGGAGATAATAGAGCATTACAGGGTGGACAGGGACATCTTAAAGCAAATAGTGGAGCTGTGTCGGCCATGCCTGAGAACCAGAAACAACAGAGGGGAACCCATCCCAGTGGACATGAAGGTATGTGTAAGCTTGCGAATACTAGCCACAGATACCTTTAAAAGACCAACTGGAGATATAATGGGGATCTCATAGGCATCAGCATCCAGGGTACTACACCAGTTCCTGGATGCCATGTTACCACATGCCAATGAGCATATATACTTCCCCCAAACACAGGAGGAGTTGGCCAGCAATATGCGTCACTTCCACCGTGTGGCACACTACCCAGAGGTACTGGGTGCGATAGACTGCACGCACATACAAATAAGTCACCACCTGGTGAGCATGGTAGGTGCTACATAAACCACAAGGGATTCCACTCCATCAACTGCCAGGTCATGTGCAATGCCCAGGGCATTATCATGGATGTGTGTGCTGGCAGCCCTGGAAGCTACCATGACTCCCATATCTGGCATGCCTCACAGCTGTATCAGGTATTTGTCAGGGGGGACGTCCCACATGGCCACCTTGTGGGGGATGCTGGCTATGCACTGGAGCCGTGGATGATGACTCCCATCAGAAATGCACACACACCCATGCAAGAACGCCATAATGAGGCACACGCACAAACCAAAATCATCATAGAGCATGTGTTTGGGATTCTGAAATCACAGTTCCAGTGCTTGGATACATCTGGTGGAGCCTTGCAGTACTCTCCAGGCATGTGTGCCCACATCGTCATAGTATGTGCCATGCTACATAATATGATCCTGCGGAAACAGCTGCAGCAGGGACAAAATGGTGAAGGCCCTCATAGCCCACCGCAATTGCCAAGGCCATCACAGGCACAGAGGGATTCAGACCATGAACACACTGTGCCAGCCACAGCAGGCAGACGGAGGCATGCCCAATATGCCTATGCCTTGGCAAAGAGGGAACGTATAGCACATACTCTGACAGTGTAGGCCCCTACGGACTGACACCTCTCCACCTGCACACACAGTAAAATGGATGGCACACAAACACGACCACCTGTAAATTGTAATGTATAGGTGGCCCACTGTGTGAATCCTACATAGGCAGCCCTGAAACACTGTACACACAACAGCTACTGGAACACGGAATGTCAACACCTGAACAGTACATGAGCCTATCAGCATATGGTGGTGCTATGTGTATAGGTTCCCAGGTACATCGGTAGATACACGGCCGATTGTCAGAGGCCATACACCAAATGGGGCAAACTGTGTCTGCTGCCGCCACAACATCGAGTAACCAACTGTCGCTTAGAGGAGCAGATGCAATCGTGGGAGCACATGTGTGTAAGCACTGTTCTGCACACACTCAGCACAGAGTCACTGCTGCGTTAATGAGGGGCTCCACATAATATAATCATGGATGTTGTGTCAAGGCATGGGGTGTACCCATGACAGGTATTCATCAACCCAGCATGCTCCACCTACGGTCGTTTGAAGGTGTAGCACAGTATTGTGTGTGGCTCACTGTGATATACATACCCAATGCTGGAGCACATCCAGTAAACATCACATGGACATACCATTAACTGGACTCATCAATATGTAAACTAACTGAGTTACCCATGTGAGTGCAGTATGGAGTAACAGCCGTAGTATACTCCACGTACAAAACGACATAACACGTGTACAAATCCCAGATGGCCATGTGTTAAATGCAGTGACCGTCGTGCATGTTCCCAGTCCCACATCCTGCAAGGGATGTAACGTAATCCCGAAGGCACGAGTAATGCATGTCGGATGCAGGTCATCAGATCATGTTTAGCACACGTTAGCGGGAATATGTATTGCCCACTGCTGGTAAGCGATGTTTAAATATGACTATATGCATATGCGTAAAACAGGGATAAGCTTCTCCGAATATGGCGCAGATCACGGTCAGTGATGTCCAGAACAGGTGAAACCAGCATTATTCACCCCTGTACTAATAGCACCTGCTCTGAAGGGTAAAACGACCACTGCCAGGAGTAGAACACGCAATCATGTATAGAATCACCTAACACTATTGCTAGCCAAGATGTACCTATGGTAGGGTTGCCACCTCTTCAAATGACCAATGTGGGACATACGTCAGATGTCTGCAGGCCGACACATACACCTGGACAGTACAAAAATCAGAACTACACTGTTTTGCCTAGATAAAAGCTCATTCTTGTAATGTTTACTTACTTATTCTGTTTCTATAACATATAGGTGGTTCAGATACAGAATAACTGTTTTATGCAACTATTACATAAACTATAGGAAATAGGTATGTTCTAAAATCTCAGGACATTTGCCATGTTTACTAATATTTTGCAGGACACAACTGCCCAAAGAGTGACTGTCCCTCGCAGACTGGGACAGCTGGTAACCCTAACCTACGGCAGGTGTGTAATGTGACAGGTACAGACACAAACGTGCAGAGTCCAGGAAACAGTATACACCGACAAGTACACAATGAAAGGTGTAGCTTGCCTGTCACTTTCCCCGTCAGATATATATATATATATATATATATATATATATATATATATATATATATATATATATACACATATATACACATATATAATACAGATAGAAAGGGCGATAGAGTGATATATGTTGATATATATGGATTCAGCGATATCTGCAAATATATATAGATAGGTCAACGACATTCATAACACCTTGAAGGTACAAATAAATAGGATACCGCCAACTGTGGAATGTGTAACATACCGACATGAGTAACCACGAGGCTGAAAGACCGAATGAACACAGCACCGGAACAGTACAACCGCGAGTAATAGTATGATGATATGAAGGGACATTTAGTTACCATTGCCGGTGTTGCGGTCCATGTAGGTACTGTGTTCAACTGTGTTTGTGAGTGCCATAGTCTGTGTATGTGTGTGTTGAGGGTGCCGTGTGCATCTCAGGGTGACTGTGATGTGTGTGTGTGTGTGTGTCCGCATCATGTGTCTGTTAGTGCCAACTCGGAGGTAGATCATTACGGTAGGTGTGGGTATAGCTAGCCGTAGGCATACGGTTGCCACCTGTCCCACATTAGGAGGGACAGCCCCTCCCTTGGCAGGTGTGTCCTGACATAAAACATTACAGAGGGCAAATGTCTGAGATTGTAGAACATTAACATGCCCCATATATAGTGTAATAGTTGCATTAAATAGTTATGCCTGTATGTAAGAAACGTAAATGTTACATGCAATATGATAAGTAGCCAAAGTTCCACAACAATAGGTATGTATTGAGGATAAAAGTATGTGCTAACCTGTGTACTGACCATGGCTATGTGTTGGCCTGTAAACACCGCTGTTTGTCCCGCAAGTGTCCAACAATGGCCATATGAAAAGGTGGCAATCCATGGCAAAGAGGTTCTGTTACCAACACAACTGCAATGACTGCAAATATCTGGGACAGAAATACACGAGATAGCTGTCACTTAGATATATCCCTTTACATATCGCTGCAATTCCGGAGGTATGGAACTATCAACCTCACCTGCATACTATATAGAAACCAATTAACAACGGCCCAATGTACAATCCCGTAACATAAGTCTACTAACTGATAGCTCTTTAATTAGGGACGGAGTCCACACACATATATATATGGAATATGTAGAAATGCAAGCCCCACAAACCTGTATATGCTACGTACACCCACCGACTTCCCCCACACTAGAAACTATAGCAATACAGACTGTAATAACAGCACAAACATCCAGTCAGTCAATTACATCTGCAGAACCGTCAACATACCTTGTGAGAGACACAATTAAAGGTGCCATGCAAAATTGCAGCCATTGTATAATAGAACAAACGGCGATGTGACAGGTTTTGTTTGCAATAGTCCGTTATCAGACATTGGGATGACAGGTACACCCACATGTGGAACCACATACTCTAGCTGTCACACATAATCCACGGGGGACATGAATCCAAAGTATATTTGTCTCTATGCATAGCAGTTGCAATTACACATAAAACACAATACAGGCCGTCTCCCCGAAGGTAGGGCAAATGGGCAATGCCCAAGTGGAGAATTCAATTATACCCCACTGTTGCCACGTAATTGGTGAATGGAGTAGCTGCACAGCTGATATGCAAGTAATTAGTCACTCAGGAACACCAATTGGCGGGAGGAAACCACATGTTACAGGTATCGACGTATATAAGGATGACTTGCCAGACATTCAAACCGTATGCTCATACAAAATACCTGTTTAAGCAGTGTGAGAGAGATAGAGACGAAACTCCTTAATGATAACAAGGTATGTAGAACACTCGGTATGTAAGTTTATGTATAGCATGTTCTTTATTAATTATTTACTGTATGTATAGCCTGGTTTGCATTAATTAAAAGTGTCCGCAATGCATAAAGTGGGAAAAGGTATTTATGTAGTGATGTCTTGCTGAGCATACTAACGCTTGTAGAAACTGTGTGTCCAGCAGTGGGCCACAAGGTACACATCACAGACACCGCAAGGGATGCTACATGAGGGCTTTAAACAGAACAATTCCATACAACCCGCCAACAGTGGTAGGGTATGTCCAACAAGTACGTGCCATAGCAGGGGATAGTATATGTTGATATACTGTCACAGTAGGCATGTGTATGGGCATATAACGACAATGACATGTCTAAGGTTGTCCCGCTGTACAAGTATGCTTTGCATTATGGGATGCTATGTGAAATATGTGTAATGTATGGTATTGTAGGTAGATATGTCAGATATTCTACACAGCACAACAGACATATCATGCATACCAAAGGTATCGTCTATTGGCATGTACAATAAGAGGATACATATGGCTTGTAGGCACGGGACATTGTAATAGCTTGATAGCTAATCTAAATGGAAGGGCTACCAAGTAACCATGCACAAAGGACATGTAATAGCTTCACAGGTTCATAGTGGGGTACTATGCAGTCTGGCAAGTCTATGTATAAGCACAACTACACTGTTCACACCAGTGGTACCTCTCTAGGGTAGTGTTCTGTGAACAGCAGAGCCATGTGTTACATGCACCTCTGCACAGTACAGCCACTGCAGTGATCCCTGGCGTACATGTGTCTCCCAACCACCAAGGGAGGTATCACATGAACAGTGCTACTGAGTGTCCCTGCGTGATGTACATAGGACTCATGTTCCAAAGCATGGTGAGTGTCTGGTTTGGGAATGTAACCCTCTAGCACATCCCACTCATTGTTGCGTGTGTGCACATATCCATGAGCATGTTGCTCACAGTGGCTTTTGCTTATGTCGCATATGTGGAGTATATCCATTAATATTGTTGTGGACATGGGCCCTGTCTGTTCAGCAGAGGTCACCTCTGAGTATGTTGTATGCAAATGTGTACAGACGTGGTGTCCGTCATTCAGCCGCATACTTTAACTGTCAGAGCTCAATAAACATCATGGCGTGTTAATGTTGTGGTATGTAAAGCTGTAGCTGTTGTGTAAGGTACACCCTAAATGTGGTGGTGTACCCTTGAATGTGTGTAGAAGTCTTGAGTTCAGAGGTACAATGGGTGCCTAGGTACCAGCTACACACCCAGTACAGATAAGTGTGGCCATGTAGAAGGATATCCACGCCACAGTGGCAATACGGTAACCACAGGAGTGGGTGCGACATACGTGTATACTACAAACATGTACAATGTGACATGTATATAGGGGACTACCACCTATGTGATAGTCAGTGGGTGAATGGTGTAATGCAAAGGTGATGTTCATGCACCTTGTGTCATGCAGCTTGAGGCCATGATATTCATATCAGGTATCTGTCACAGTGACACCCATATGAATGGAGTCAGTATCAGCTGGTGGATCAATCATGGCACTTTGTATGCAGGGGGTTGTAAAGCTAGGCAGGGAAAGTCCCTCTGTGCTAGCCTGTACCTCAGGGAAGCATATACTGAACATGAGGGGCCCTATGACTGAGGACTGTGGTATGCCAAATGTAACTGAAATGCAGTCGGTACTATGGTATGCAGCCCTTATTGTGTGTGTCCTGGCCATGAGTCACGTTGCATAACATCCTGAGACATAGGGTACAATGTGCAGGTGGATGTGTATGTTGTCAATACCAGAATGGAGAACGGTACTGAAAGGCAATGAGAGGACAATGTAGGATGTGTGGACTCCAGTACCATCATCAACTACCCTGGTAACTGTATGAAAGGAGTCCACCAGGTGTAGGGGCCATGCTCTGGCCCTAACAATTCCAACCCGGGTGGCATCAAAGGACCGAAGCCCAACAATGGCTCTGTGAATGACGTCCTTGATGATGTGCCCCATAGCTGTGCAGCACAGTCCAGTCAGGTGTGTAGGACTATAGTCCCACTCGTGCATCGTGGTGCCACCTGTGTGGAGTGTGATAAATGTTGCTGTGTGCCATTCAGGGGCCACAATGTCTGATACAAGGCTATTACTGAATATGGTGGCCTAGTGGGGAGACATGTCATTCAGATGTTTGTGGACATCACAGCCTGGGACTTTGGAAGGTGACATGGGGCCAGTGTCCCAGGACATAGAGAATGCAGGTTAATACTGTGTAGGTGTGACCGCAGGGACACCGCAATGTTCCTGCATGGATTGTGACCCTGTAGTGAGTGAGAGGGTGTAATGTTAGCATTGAATCCATCCGCCAGCATGTTGCCAACATCACCTGGGTCTGTAATGTTCCTGAGTGACTGTTGTATGTGAGAGCAGATGTGGGTGTTGCCATCGACTACTGACATACCACCATAATGCCTTGTGGTACACCCCAGAATGTGTCACAGTAATGTTTACGTAGCTAATCTTGGAATATGTGATGAGGGATCCTGTGGCCCTACCGAGGCTGACCAATGAGCTACCCCACCCATGGGATTGTACACCTCTGTGCAACAGCCTCCACCTGTTGTTGTACATTATGTCCATGGAACTTGAACACCAGAGTGGTGTCTGTTATCTGGTGTGTACCATCACGGATCTGTGTGGAATAGCATGATCCATGCAGTTGTGTACATGCTAATGAAGTGCACTGGGGTATGTTTCAGCATTTGTATGTGCATCGTCCATCTGCACGGGTGTCATGACGTTAACAACCGCTGTCATAAGACGTCTGTAGTAGGTGTTGCAGTAATCATGTACTGTGTATGCCATGAAGGGTGTGGTGCCGGGATGTGGCTAACAAGGTTGATTAGCATATGTTCAGAATCCACCAATGAGGGGATAACCCCGGGTGTGGAACACCAGTCACATGTTGGTAGTGTTCATGTCAAGGTTAATGTTGGTCTTGGAGGTGGTGTGCACGGGTTGATCCAGCCGAGTGGAGGTTATGACTCATGGATGTGTCGGTACATGAGTGGCTATTCCAGTTAAGTGTGGGGTAGTGTCAGTCACACATCAGTAGTAGCTGTCTGAGCCCTACTGTCCAGTACACCAACAAATGAGGTCTGGTAACCGTGTGGTATGTTGTTGAATCTGTAGCTTGTTACAATGTGTATAGCGGTTCCTGACACAGTTAGTTGCACGTAGAGCACCTCTGATGCATTGTGCTAAGTAACTAGCCAGGATGTGTGTACAACATAGTGGGATATGGGAACACCTCAGCTGTGGGTGTGCAGCTCCAGGTATGTGCCTGAAAGGTATGGTCTGTCTATAACCTGTCATTGCAGGTGTGCTCTGCAGAGCCTAGAGGCAGGTCCCAGTCACTGCAGAGATATTGGAGTGGTGCATTATAAGGTGTGCCTTGCCTGCGTGCGTCACAGAGGAAGATGCAAGCATTGTGTCACATGACCCCATGTCTTGCTTGCCAGTTCCCATTCTGCCGGTGACTGTTATTGGAAACTGTGCAAGACAGGCAGTATAGAAGCAGCAAGAGCCTTACATGTGATCTGTACTCCCAGGGCTGACAGGTGTAGGTCATCTGTGCCAAAGCATTGTGTTTGACCAGGTCAGTCAAAGCGGACAGAAATCAGATGCCTGTGGAATGACAGCAGAAGTATAGGCAACTGTTGAAGTGACACAGTCAGTCATTGTACAGTGGTATCGGGTCTGGATGAATGCATAATGCTCCCCAGGGCTTGGCCCACACCTTCAGGGCTACAAGACTGGTGAGCTATTGCTTGTCCCTGTACACATAGTCTGTGAAGTGGCATCTCAGGGCAGTCACACTAACATGGAGAATGACAGTCACATCATACCTGGTGAGGTGTGGCATGGGTGCATAGGTTATGTTGCAGAACCAGTTACCCGACAGCAAGATGTAAGCGACTATCGCCTTGTGTAGCCTGCTGTGTGGAACTGCAGTGTGACTGCATACAGAGTCACCTATGACTGTTGTGTTGTGTATGTTATAACAATCTATTGGCTGTATGTGATGGGCACACATGAGTCTGTGGGCTATAAGTTGGTGATGTTGTGTTCCGTGATGGGGGCTGCCACTGGTGCCTACACAGAGTATGGAGAGGTACTGCACACGTTGTCCTCGTATGTGTGGCCTGTGGTGGAGATCATGTGAGACTATGTGATGAGTGGGGTGTGTTGCGAATGTTACACATCCCTACATGACTGTCAGGTGCAGTCAGGGTTGGTGACAGCATTACCCCCAGCAGGCTGCATAAGTGCATCCCCCACAGACTGTAGTGTTGTATGTTGGGAGGTGAGCATTGAATGTGTACATGAGACAATTGCTCTACTGCCACATGTACGACATATCCATCATATAGACAGGCAATAGCACTGGTACGTGACAGTTGGACATGCCTGTATATACAACCATGTCTCACAGGATATGTGCATTACGTGTGTACAACAGCTGTTGTACCATAAGCAAGCTGGAAATTTTAGGACAGCCAGTGTACCTGTGGGAAATGGTGTGAAATGGGTGCTATATTAATCAGTAGTTCATGACATGCTCACAAGTTCTGAACAAGTGCCTAGCATGACCATACAATACAGATATGATGTTGGATAATATCAACCCACAAGTGGTGACGACAGTCATAATGGGTGGCACTGTACTATAACCCTGCTGAGTATGGTGTGCATGTCCATGAACCATTATCACTGTAGATGTTAACACTAACGATGTACAAGACAGCACGGATGTTTGATTACAAATACCTTTGTATGTCACAGGAGTGTTCTACCAGTGGCCTGTTGACAGACTCACAACTACAAAAGGTGCCAGAGTGACATTTGCATATCACACCAGTGCCAGCTACAGTAGAACAGGGTTAATGTGTTGTACTCCACCTCATTGTAGCCCATACCACACAGACAAATGTTAGGCATCTGTGTATGTAAGGATGTGAATGGCCATGACCTATGAGGAATAGCTGTGTCAGTGTTGTGAACAACATACAGAATGGGCTGTGTGGGTGAGGTGTGTGACATATGTGCACATTCTGATGGATGATATCAGCATTGTCACCGCTAGGTGAACATCCCTGTACCCATTAACTACCACCTAAGCTGTGGTCAACATTATGGACACTGTGTAAGGGATGGTGCTGTGCAGTACACCTCCCTGACTTGGTGATGTCTCCAGGCCCCTTAGGTAGTCATACGAGGTATCCATGTCATGACAGGGTGCCATCTATGAGCATGGAGATCATTGGACAGGCATATACAGCACTGGGGTGACCAATATTGAATCACATACCACCTTTAAGGGGTAAAGGCCATGCGTGGATGGGCGATACCAGCCTTCACAATCCTCACCTCCACTATGCAGCATGCTGTCTACCTTGCATAAAGAAATTTGCTACACCATGATGATGGACATGCTACATGTCCATATCCTGATCTGTAAGACATACGTCATGGACAGCCACCGTCCTAATACTAGGATTGCCACATGCTGGACAGATCCCTGTGCCATACATGTGACATACTCCCGCCAAACCATGCAACCCTGTCCATCAAAGCTGCACATGTCATCCCAGTCATACATGGTGTGATGGCCGTATGGTAGATGTAGTATCAACTGTCTGGATCAGTAATGTGGCACTGATGCACCTCGCGGTGGCATAATGGCTGTCTGTTACAGCTAGGAAACCTTGCCCGTACATGCTATAGTTGACAACCATCCCTGCGAATGACGTCCGACTAGCCATTGTCCCATGTCTATCACATGTGCAACACAGGTGATCCGTGTCAGGATGTTGAACAGCTGTACAGTGCTGTGCAGACGTATATGGCAAAACACATGCATGTGCAGGTGTCCATGCGTATGTGTGCATTGTCACTGCTCAAGTCCATTAAGGCTGTGTCTGTGTTGATATGTGACATATACACAGCATCAAGGTCAACAGCATCACCGTGGACACATCCAGGCATGTGTAGATAGGTAACAACACCAGTGCAGGCAAATAGACATGCCTACATCAAGACAGCATTCACATGAAGTATGAACACTGTAATGAGGTGACACACATATATGGTGATGATATCCAATGCATAACGGGGTGTGACATGTGTGTGACACAAACACGTCAGTCGTGTCAGTGTCATGATGCTTTGCAAAGATAACTGTGCAGATGTACTAGATGTCATAGAAATGTATGTGCAGCAGTATCTCTGTACATCTTTGAAACTGTGACCTGTCACCATCATTATGTCTTACAGATAATGCCTCGTAGACACCTTCCAGCGTACAGCCGCCAGGAGGATAATGTCCTCATCTGTTACCTCCATGAGAACTATGAGTTGTTGTTCAGCCATGTGCCACAGCATGCGCAGCAGTGGGACGACCTGTGGCAGGATCTACGCAGGAGGGTGAACGATGTGGGTGGCCATAACCGCATCTACCAGCAGGTGCGCAGACACTGCATGGACTTGATACGACATGCAAAACAGCGTGCCACTGCAATCACCAGGGAACAAGTTGGAACAGGGGGTGGGCCACCAACCCAGCCCCCACTCACACACACCGAGGAGCTACTGGTCAGTCTGGGGACACCCACAGAACAGCATCCACAAACACTAGCTGCCATCGTGGAGGTGGGTGTCTCCCCACCAATGAGCCTGGAGTTGCCAGGTAAGTCAGTACTGCACATAAGGCTATTATATCCCATTTAGTTGCATGTGTCACTGTACATTATGTAAAGTAACAACATATGCAAGGTATGTGGACACACATGCTGCATACTACAGTATGCTACCCTGTGTATGCACACATGTGCATACTATATGCTATTATACAGGCAAATCTGTTAACATGCTCAGTGCACCCTTTGGCTGTCATTCAGTCATGGATAATGTTCATACTGCTGTCACCCCTATACAGGTACCTCAGGCATGCTGCACAGACATGAGTCCTTTCCAGGTGAGACTGTCATCAGTATCAGACATGTTAAAGCATGGCTCTATTTGCCATGTGGCCAGTTAACACTTGCACACTTGATGTTCATTCCAGTCATGATATACAGGTCACATCACCCATCATTCACACAGGCCACCCATGTGCAATATATACAAACGAAATGATACACCGAGTTGAAACCACAGTAGTTGTCATTGATACATGTGTGGTCAGCTGTGCATACAACGGTGGAGGTGTTCTACAATGGAGGCATATGTAGTATGCATTGGAACAACATGTGTGGTACGCAAACAGTACCACACAGTGAGCTGTGATATGGGTAGCCCACATGTGTCACCATTGCGTTATATGCCCTTGCATTGGGTGCACACATTGTGATGTGCCATCTGACATGTCCCAGACATGTAGTGTTCTGGCTGCAATACTGTCACACTATCCCATGACCCATACCCCACATAACAAACATACAACCCGTTGTCTGCATAGCCCTGTGGATGGTGACATATCTGACATCTATGGGTGTATGTCATATGGGACAACACAGACATGTGAGATAGATGGCCATCACACACATTTGGCCAACACATGTGTACACATGGCCATGGGGGATGGCCAGAGACATGTAGCCACACAGTAGATGTGATGTGTATACACCCTGTTGCACATTGTCCACACATGGTCCAATTATAGCCTTAGTTGACTGATTATACAGTTGATGTGGTACACTGGACATCCTAAAAGCCTGTGCACAGCTAGTGGAGGTGTCACTGAAGTCTACCATATAAGATCTGTTGAATGTCATGACTGTGTCATAGCATGCAGTTATGGCTATGCAATGTGTACATATTATGCATTGTACAACAATATAGATGCCTCATGATGCCATGCAATGGCACAGTGTCTGTACTTCACACTGTATAGCAATGTAGATGGCTCACACTACCCTTCCATGCTCATGCACATTTGCTAAACATGCATTCTATCTGTAGGGCATACAGACAGCACCGCAATGTGATGCCCATTATGATGCTGTACATGTGTCAGGACACCATTGTGTCAGACATGTATGCATGTTAATGCACACGTCAGCAGATTACATGTCAAGGTCACGTCAGCCATGTGTACTGTTATCCTGTTCTGGTCCACATGGTGTATCACAGGGATGCCTGCATACTACCATGATTGTGTGAACTGCATGGCTACTGATATGACACCTGGTTGTTGTAGTGTGCACCCCAGAAAGGTATACTTACTAACACTATTAATGTCTGAGCTGCATGCCCTCTGCTGTATCACAAGCATGCTGCATGCCATCTGTCAAATCACATGCATGGTCTGTGTGTGTGTGTGTGTGTGTGTGTGTGTGTGTGTATGTGTGTCTATTGTAATTTAGAGTCTTTCTTTGCATTCACAGGGGATGTAGGTGTGTTACCCTCCTGCGGTCCATCTGATGTTAGTGTCCCCACAGATACTAGCAGTGATGAACATATACATGAGGTACAGGCAGGGTTGTCAGGGGCTGAATCTGTGCCAATGGTTGCCATCCCAGCTATGTCCCCCTCTTCCCCGCACACAGTTCTGCTGCCAACACATACCGCATCACCAGTGGCCATACAGGAAGGACAGTCAGCGTCTGTTAGCGTGGAACAGGAACGTGTGATGGCTACAAAAGGTGTGTTTACACACCATGGTGTCAGTGTAATGACTGCAGATGTGCCACACAGGCATGTGGCTGGTGCTGCTCATAGGAGGACCTCTGGCAGACATGCACCTGCAGGACAGAGCCCAGCAGCTGGTATCACCAGACACATGTTCCAGACTGTAATTGCGGCACAGGCACGTGCTGAACGGCTGAACAGAGAAGGGCAGAGGCTGCAGAGGGCTGCTATCCGTACCCTAAATGACAACATCCAGGCATTGGCAAATGCTCAACAGCAGATTGCTGATGTTCTGGACAGGCGATTGGGTGACATGGTCGGAATCCTTGACCGTGGCATGGCAATCCGCGAGCGTGAGCTGTCTGTGCTGAAACATCTGGTAGGAGTGAGGCATAGGCCACGTGGACATAGGCCAGCTACACCACCTAGTGCAGGTCAACATGAGCGTGCCACCTCACATGCCCGCTCCCATAGTGCCAGTAGCAGTAGCAGTAGCAGTGCAGCTGGTGCTGCGCTGTCCACACCAGGACACAGCAGGCCATGTGGACGTGGCCCTGGATGTTTCCAGTGGGGACACGATTCCAGTGGACATGTCTCATTGGACAGTAGCCAATCTGTACCTCTGCCTGGTAGTGCCTGTGCAACCCCTGGCAGGCACAGGTCATGTGGCCGTGGCCGGACACAGTGAGCTGTACAACCTGGTCTGTACAATCTGGAGCTGTCAATAATACCCCGTGTAGGCCTCACAAAAGGCAGAACTGTGTGCACACATACACGCACACAGCAAACACAACTGTAGGGCTCCACAACACCCACATGCATTCTGAACAGACATGTCCAATGAAATCACCGGCCCTTACACACACACATGATGTCATCCATTTGTGCAGCCTATGCCCCTGGCAAACATATCACCCTGTGCATATGATGAAGCCTGTGATGCATCCCTGTCATCCACACCATCGGTGCAGGGATATGCTGAAATAGTCTGATGCACAGGGTGAACAGAATAGTGAGAGGTGTATGTAATATTACCTGTGTATGCATAGTGATGGATGTGTATGTTTCAGTGGTTGTGTGTGAATACTGAGAGATGTGTATGTGACATAGGTTGTGTACTGTCGACATGCACCGGTCATACCATGTAGTTCAGGTGCAGCATGCATTGTGATGTGTTCACAGTATGTGTCTCGGTTACATCAGTAGCAGCATGTTGGTAATGATACCCTGGTTCCCTCCTATGGTGTACTTGCATGTGCCTACAGGTAGCAGTGTTTGCAGTCCCCCACGAGTAACTGTGGAGTACACACAGGCACGTATGGCAATATCAGCATGCTACACATACCCTCAACCTGACTGTTGGAAACTCTAACATGACACAGATGTCCGCACATATACTGCACCTGAAGCATGTGGTCAGTGACACAGGCTACAGTGGACAGAGACGTGACATACCAGGAAACATTACAGGTATGGTGACATGGTGCAGGGGTTGTACACAGCGGTCTGGCCAATGATGATGTTAGGTGTCACTTGATAGCTAGAGGCCACACTGTGTAGCAGTAAGACCCTGTAACAGTACGGGAACATGGCCACATTCATGGGGTGTACACCACTATAACACACACCCCATAGTGTTGAGGTGGGGACCCTTGCCTATGTGGTCATCACCCTCGCAGTACTTTGCACCCACACGATGAGTCACAGAGAAGGAACATGCACAGGTAGCCAGTATGGCTGGGACCTATGGCATCAATAGGGTAGTGCACTGCATCACCATGATGGGTTAGTCACCATGAGGGGTTAGTGATCAGTTCTCACTGTATGTTAGCATACACCCTCACACCAAGCACCAGACATACATACATACACACACACACTGTGGTGACCAGACATGTGTATACGGACAGCCAATGTGTGTGATGCACCACACCTGCCGACGTCATGCTTCCCACACTGAAGTATGTACAGATCTCTACAATGGTGTACAGGGATGTGTAACAACTGGGACGCAATCCCCATGATATGTGGCATCTGTGGTCACACATTCAGACACACATGGCCGTGCTGGGAATGATACACCTGCCATATGATGAGACATTTGATAGACATGCAGTGGTATTGTCTGCATAATGTGTACCAACGCTATGTCTGGCAATTGTGCTGCTATATGCACACGGGAGGATGCAGGTGTTACAGGTGTCATGTGACATACAGTTGGTAACACCTGACCACTGTGTATGCGTTATGTCAGCACCGTCATGTAACAGTGACATAGCGTACTGTTTGCACTTGGCATGGTAGGATGGCATGTGACACAACTGTGAGCCATCCCCTGCACACATACATCTACACAGGTGGATCACCACTTTATGTACACACATCCCTCCATACGTGCTGTCTGTATGTCACCATATACAGGTGTCAATGATCAGGCTACATTGCGACTGCATGTTGTAGTTAGGCGCAACTATGTTACAGACATCGGCCACTGCACATGCATGGTTGCTGCATGCACAGTACAGATGTCACATGTGTCTCCTGTTGCCATGTTTGTATGCATTGCTATTGTTGGACATGTGTGTTGACATACATAACACATGGACTGTGGTATGATATCATGGGTGTCATGGGCGACCAGTATAAGGGTATGTGTCTCGGTCAACATTGCTACCCCCTGTACTGTGAGCATTCAACAGACATGGACCCACCTTCCATTTGTGTGTGTATCATTGCTTAGGCCACTGTTCTGCACGGGGTACATCAAAGGCTATGCTATGTACGTATGTGTTGTGTGTGCATTCCATGCACACATCCAAAAAAATCACATGTATGACATATCCAGATGTGTGTTCATTGGCGTACAGCAACAGTCATGTGTCACAGCTGTGTAAGGGCCGTGGTATGTCTTGAGCTGACCTGTTTATGTATACTGGTATCGTTGCAATGCATAACACCTTTTGGAACCCTCTCAGTACATGTGTACTCTGCACAGTTGGTGTAGACCTCTGTATAGCCCACTGGTCATGTGTCACACAGTGCTGTGGTACTGTAAGGCTGTGTACTGTTGCACCGACGACATGGTGATGTCTTGACAGCTACAGTGTACACTGCAGTGTGTACGTCTGTGACCTGCACCTGTGACAGCTGTGATGGCAGCTGAGTGTGTACAGGTCACTGCATGTGTGTGACCACCCTGTGCGTGAGGACAGTTATACCTTACTGTGCCCTTCCGTGTGTACACTCCATCATCATGCACGATGGCACTTTGCAACTGCTATGTGTGTGAGCATGCCCAGTATGCTGTTGTGTAGATGGACACACAGTACAGTCCAAGTACGCTGTTGTGTAAATGGACATACGGTACAGTCCAAACGGAGACCTTCCGTGTTTACACTCCATCTGCATGCAAGGTGGCCCTTTGCAACAGCTAAGTGTGTGTGAACATGCCCAGTATGCAGTGGTGTAGATACACACACAGTACAGTCCAAACTAAGCCCTTGCGTATTGAGACCCCGTCTGCATGCAAGACGGCCCTGTGCAACTGCGAAGTGTGTGAGCATGCCCAGTACGCTGTTGTGTAGATCGACACACAGTAGAGTCCGAACGGACGTGTATTACCAGTCATGTGGCCATGGGCAGTGACACCTTGTGTCGGTGATGTCCCTCTGTGCATGGGCATGGCTGTTGACATCCTGTATTGCCATGGTGGTCATCCAGGTAACAGATGTCCATATTCAACGTCAGGATGGATGCCTACCAAGTACACACTGGGTGGCTATCTTGAAGGGTGTACTGTCTGTGGTGCATACTGTGTCTATGTATTGTTATTGTAGTGCTCTGTACATCTTTAGTTGCCCCGATTACACCACTGCTGTGTGTTTGTGTACGTCTACCGTGGGACAGTAATATGTCTGATCGTACACTCTCTATACAATCCCTGCCGGCATCCTGGCCTTTGCGGATGATGACACACGCCTAGAAGAATGGCTCTGGAACTGTTGTGTTTAGTAATCTCGGTAGCGCGTTCTGTAAATGCGTTATGTTGTAGTGTGATAGGGTAGTTAGGTGTATGTTCGACTCCCAGCCTTTGCCAAGTGTGTGTGTGTGTGTGTGTGTGTGTGTGTGTGTGTGTGTGTGTGTGCGCATTCTCCCATCCACCTGGGGACTCAGTTATGCTTTTGGACGCCACACACCACAGATATATCCTGCCGACGTCTTTGCCTTTGCGGATGACGACATGGGCCTAGAAGAATGCCTCTGGGACTGCTGTGTTTAGTAATGTTGGTAGCGCGTTCTGTTAATGCATCATGCTGTAGTGTGATAGGGTAGTTAGGTGTATGTTCAACTACCAGCCCTGTCAAGTGGGTGTGTATGTGTGCATTCTCCCATCCACCCAGGGACTCAAGTTGTGCTTTTAGATGCCTCACACCACAGATATATCCTGCTGACGTCTTTGCCTTTGTGGATGACGACACACGCCTAGAAGAATGCCTCTGGGACTGCTGTGTTTAGTAAGGTCAGTAGCACGTTCTGTTAATGCGTCATGCTGTAGTGTGATAGGGTAGTTAGGTGTATGTTCGACTCCCAGCCCTGCCAAGTGTGTGTGTGTTTGTGTGTGCATTCTCCCGTCCACCTGGGGACTCAAGTTATGCTTTTAGATGCCTCACACCGCAGATATATCCTGCCGACGTCTTTGCCTTTGTGGATGATGACACGCGCCTAGAAGAATGCCTCTGGGACTACTGTGTTTAGTAATGTTGGTAGCGCATTCTGTTAATGCATCATGCTGTAGTGTGATAGGGTAGTTAGGTGTATGTTCAACTCCCAGCCCTGCCAAGTGTGTGTGTGTGTGAGTGTGCGCATTCTCCCGTCAGCCTGCGGACTCAAGTTATGCTTTTAGATGCCTCACACCACAGATATATCCTGCCAACATCTTTGCCTTTGCGGATGATGACACGCACCTAGAAGAATGCCTCTGGGACCACTGTGTTTAGTAAGCTCGGTAGCGCATTCTGTTAATGTGTCATGTTGTAGTGTGATAGGGTAGTTAGGTGTATGTTCAACTCCCAGCCCTGCCAAGTGTGTGTGTGTGTGTGTGTGTGTGTGTGTGTGTGTGCATTCTCCCGTCCGCCTGGGGACTCAAGTTATGCTTTTAGACACCTCACACCACAGATATATCCTGCCGATGTCTTTGTCTTTGCGGATGACGACACATGCCTAGAAGAATGCCTCTGGGACTAGTGTGTTTAGTAATGTCAATAGCGCGTTCTGTTAATGCGCCATGCTGTAGTGTGATAGGGTAGTTAGGTGCATGTTCGAATCCCAGCCCTGCCATGTGTGTGTGTGCGTGCATTCCTGGGAACTCAAGTTATGCTTTTAGATGCCTCACACCACAGATATATCCTGCCTACGTCTTTGCCTTTGCGGATGACGACACGCACCTAACAGAATCCCTCTGGGAGTGCTCTGTTTAGTAATGTCGGTAGCGCGTTCTGTTAATGTATCATGCTGTAGTGTGATAGGGTAGTTAGGTGTATGTTCAACTCCCAGCCTTGCCAAGTGTGTGTGTGTGTGTGCATTCTCCCGTCCACCTGGGGACTGAAGTTATGCTTTTAGACACCTCACACCACAGATATATCCTGCCAACATCTTTGCCTTTGCGGATGATGACACGCGCCTAGAAGAATTCCTCTGGGATTGCTGTGTTTAGTAATGTCGGTAGCGCGTTCTGTTAATGCGTCATGCTGTAGTGTGATAGGGTAGTTAGGTGTATGTTCGATGCCCTGCCAAGTGTGTGTGCGCATTCTCCTGTCCGCCTGGGGACTCAAGTTATGCTTTTAGATGTCTCACACCACAGATATATCCTGCCGACGTCTTTGCCTTTGCGGATGATGACACGCGCCTAGAAGAATGCCTCTGGGACTGCTGTGTTTAGTAATCTCGGTAGCACGTTCTGTTAATGCGTTATGCTGTAGTATGATAGGGTATTTAGGTGTATGTTCGACTCCCAGTCCTGCCAAGTGTGTGTGTGTGTGTGCACATTCTCCCATCCGCCTGGAGACTCAAGTTATGCTTTTAGATGCCTCACACCACAGATATATCCTGCCGATGTCTTTGCCTTTGCGGATGACGACACATGCTTAGAAGAATGTCTCTGGGACTGGTCTGTTTAGTAATGTCAGTAGCGTGTTCTGTTAATGCGTCATGCTGTAGTGTGATAGAGTAGTTAGGTGCATGTTCGAATCCCAGCCCTGCCAAGTGTGTGTGTGTGTGTGTGTGTGTGTGTGTGTGTGTGTGTGTGTGTGTGTGCATTCTCCCGTCTGCCTGGGGATTCAAGTTTTGCTTTTAGACACCTCACACAAAAGATATATCCTGCCGACATCTTTGCCTTTGCGGATGATGACACACACCTAGAAGAATGCCTCTGGGACTGCTATGTTTAGTAATGAAAGTAGCGCGTTCTGTTAATGCGTCATGCTGTAGTGTGATAGGGTAGTTAGGTGTATATTCAACTCCCAGCCCTGTCAAGTGTGTGTGTGCGCATTCTCCCGTCCGCCTGGGGACTCAAGTTATGCTTTTAGATGCCTCACACCGCAGATATATCCTGCCGACGTCTTTGCCTTTGTGGATGATGACACATGGCTAGAAGAATGCCTCTGGGACTGCTGTGTTTAGTAATCTCGGTAGCGCGTTCTGTTAATGCGTCATGCTGTAGTGTGATAGGGTAGTTAGGTGTATGTTTGACTCCCAGCCCTGCCAAGTGTGTGTGCATTCTCCCGTCCACCTGGAGACTCAAGCTATGCTTTTAGATGCCTCACACCACAGATATATCATGCCAATGTCTTTGACTTTGCAGATGATGACACACGCCTAGAAGAATGCCCCTGGGAGTGCTGTGTTTAGTAATCTCAGTAGCGCGTTCTGTTAATGCGTCATGCTGTAATGTGATAGGGTAGTTAGGTGTATGTTCGACTCCCAGCCCTGCCAAGTGTGTGTGTGTGTGTGTGTGTGTGTGTGTGTGTGCGCATTCTCCCGTCCGCCTGGGGACTCAAGTTATGCTATTAGATGCCTCACACCACAGATATATCCTGCTGATGTCTTTGCCTTTGCGGATGACGACACATGCCTAGAAGAATGCCTCTGGGACTGGTGTGTTTAGTAATGTCGGTAGCGCGTTCTGTTAATGCGTCATGCTGTAGTGTGATAGAGTAGTAAGGTGCATGTTCAAATCCCAGCCCTGCCAAGTGTGTGTGTGTGCACATTCTCCCGTCCGCCTGGGGGCTCAAATTATGCTTTTAGACACCTCACACTACAGATATATCCTGCTAACGTCTTTGCCTTGGCGGATGACGACATGCACCTAGAAGAATGCCTCTGGGACTGCTGTGTTTAGCAATGTCACTAGTGCATTTTGTTAATGCGTCATGCTGTAGTGTGATAGGGTAGTTAGGTGTATGTTCAACTCACAGCCCTGCCAAGTCTGTGTGTGTGCGTGCATTCCTGGGGACTCAAGTTATGCTTTTAGATGCCTCACACCACAGATATATCTTGCCTACGTCTTTGCCTTTGCAGATGACGACACACACCTAGAAGAATGCCTCTGGGACTGCTGTGTTTAGTAATGTCGGTAGCGCATTCTGTTAATGTGTCATTCTGTAGTGTGATAGGGTCATTAGATGTATGTTCAACTCACAGCCCTGCCAAGTGTGTGTGTGTGTGTGTGTGTGTGTGTGTGTATGTGTGTGTGCGCATTCTCCCGTCCGCCTGGGGACTGAAGTTATGCTTTTAGACACCTCACACCACAGATATATCCTGCCGACATCTTTGCCTTTGCAGATCATGACACGCACCTAGAAGAATGCCTCTGGGACTGCTGTATTTAATAATGTCGGTAGCGCGTTCTGTTAATGCATCATGCTGTAGTGTGAGAGGGTAGTTAGGTGTATGTTCTACTCCCAGCCCTGCCAAGTGTGTGTGTGTGCGCATTCTCCCGTCTGCCTGGGGACTCAAGTTATGCTTTTAGACGCCTCACATCACAGATATATCCTGCTGATGTCTTTGCCTTTGTGGACGATGACACGAGTCTAGAAGAATGCCTCTGGGACTGCTGTGTTTAGTAATGTCGGTAGCACATTCTGTTAATGCGTCATGCTGTAGTGTGATAGGGTAGTTAGGTGTATGTTTGATGCCCTGCCAAGTGTGTGTGCGCATTCTCCCATCCACCTGGGGACTCAAGTTATGCTTTTAGATGCCTCACACCACAGATATATCTTGCCAATGTCTTTGCCTTTGCAGATGACGACACGTGCCCAGAAGAATGCCTCTGGGACTGTTGTGTTTAGTAATGTCAGTAGCGCATTCTGTTAATGCGTCATGCTGTAGTGTGATAGGGTAGTTAGGTGTATGTTCAACTCCCAGCCCTGTCAAGTGTGTGTGTGCACATTCTTCCGTCTGCCTGGGGACTCAAGTTATGCTTTTAGATGCCTCACACCACAGATATATCCTGCCAACGTCTTTGCCTTTGCGGATGATGACACGCACCTAGATGAATGCCTCTGGGACTGCTGTGTTTAGTAATATCAGTAGGGTGTTCTGTTAATGTGTCATGCTGTAGTGTGGTAGGGTAGTTAGGTGTATGTTCGACTCCCAGACCTGCCAAGTGTGTGTGTTTCCAGCTGCATGACAACAGTATATTGCTTTTACAGTATTCACTCACCATAACATCCGTGTGTCGTCTTTGCCTTTGATGCTGCTGTCTGCAGGCTAGACGTATGCCTGTGTGAATGCTGTGATCTAATAATCACGGTTGCGCGTTCTGTATCTGCGTAATGCTGTTGTGTGGTACAATGGTTAAATTTGTGTTCTGCTTCCAACCCTGCCAAGTGTGTTGTGTGTTGTGTGTGTGTGTGTGTGTGTGTGTGTATGTCTGTAGTTATATATATATATATATATATATATATATATATGTATATATATATATATATGTTGAGATTAACACTCTTGAATGTGCTGCATTATCTGTACGTGATCACCTTGGATATATGTACATGTGCTATGGCTCTGTGATAGTGCACATACTGTGTGCTGTAGAGATGGTGGGTTATACTTGTGTAGTGACCGGTTATTGTGTTGCTAGGTATTACAAGGGGCATTGGAAACAAAATGTTAGTACAGCACCTATGCATGGTCGTATGCACATCTCGGTGACAGTCAGCAGTGGTTATCACTTTGCAGGGGAGTATGGCTCATATCCGTATGTCGTTACTGACAATTCTATGCAACTCAGGTTAACATTACTGACTCATGTTTATCTACAGGTTGTGGTACAGATCCCAGGACTGTATGTGTATACAGTGACAGGTGCAGAACTGGGTTAGTGCTGGATGCATGGAGGGGTGTCCATAGCCAGTAATGGCGATCTCTACAGCCTGGCAGGTACAGTCTATGACTGTCCCACAACCTCCTGTATATGGCTGACACCTGCTGTACTTGTGTATATGCAGATACACACACATACCACAAACAGCTAGGGCTATCACATACACAATCCCATTGCATCACCATTGGGCCATGCAATAACTGTTGTCCCTCACACACACACACACACACACACACACACACACACACACACACACACACACACACACACACACACACACATGTAAACTGAATGGCTCAATGACATCTCTGGAATTGTAACACCACACCCTTTGCATATGATGTCACCTGTGCCACCACCTGTGATGTGTAACATTGATGCAAGATCAGACTAACCTGGTGCTGATGCACACAGTGGCTTTATTCCACTGTATTGATGTTAGACTGCTGTTAACACAAACTGAGATACTTCCAGGTGTATATCAGCAGGCATGGTGCACTGCAGCTGTGACCATCAATGTAGCATAGTTTACAGCACTGTTAATTCTGATGTTGTATTCTCCATCCATGTGCCATTTCACTAATGTGTGTAGTATTGGCAGCATGTGTGAGTGTGCATTACATGTGTGATGTGTGTAGTACACACGTATACATAATTACAAACACGTACACTGGCATACACGACATTACACGGGCTTCACCATTCGTACAGTAGCCTACTCATTCTTCAACACGCGCACACAGGCTGACACGTGCGCACACATGTGTACTCAGGCTTACTGGCGCACACGGGCACACTGTGGGCAGGTTTGCAGGTAACATCGCTGGTATCCATGGCGTACATCGTCAGTCTCCTGACTTACTTAGGATACCTCATAACACGCCTCTTCCACTGAGTACTTGTACTCTACTCGTCCCCTTATCCCACACTACACTGTAGAGGTGTAGGCCCATATGGCATGACATGTTGTGCTTCACTATCCTCAGCCTCACTTGCATCAGATTGCCTACAAATGCTTCGTTACATCTCAGGCAGAGTGCTTCCACACATGACAACCAGTATGCAGTAGCCATGTTGTCTCCAGCTTGCCATTCATCTGCATGGCATACTAACATCTAACTAAATCTACATTTTTATTGTATATTATACATATTTCACTTGTTTTGAAGCGCAGAGCGTTCCCGTGGTGCTACGCTACGTTTCCACACTGGAGATTGGGGGAGGACAACTGCAGTTTTATTGATATCCAATGGACAATAATGCCACTGGCCTTCGATTTGGATATTGGCATGCTTCTTCCACTGTGTTCATACCGTATTTGCAGCTGTCATTGCTCCATTTAGCAACATGCAGAACCTTAGTCGCCTATCATCCGGGTACATTTCTGCACATAACACTGCTCTTGCACCGACAGCTGACTGTTTCATGTATCACATATTTGCATAGCTTTCACATACAACTGGGGTATGTTGCAAATGCCAACATTGTCTGTGCAACGTTCGTGTTACGGGCGGTCTTACACGCCCCTACAGGAGTTTGCTGAATAGCTTGGCAGACATCTTTCCTTGCTGTACTCCCACTGTACTCGTACACGCCAGAGGCTTTGTGTATCATGGCCTAGGCTTTGCTGTGTATTATGTCTATTTGTGGCATGTGCATGGCTGTGGGTATGTCCCACTGCCATCATTTGTACAGGTGACAGCCCTATGGGTACTTCATGTAGACTGCTGTGTCATTTGACATGTTAGCACATACCTGCGGCCAATACTGAATTTCCTACTGCAGCACTTTTCATACCTTCTGTGTTATGTTGCAGTCGACAATGCTGTTTCCTCAGACATGTACCTGTTTCTGATCATACCTATCAACCTCCTAGAGCAACAATGTGGACAAAGCCTTAAATGATGGTGGGACATATAGGGGCGGATTTTAAATATCGCTCTTACAAACGTAGATAGTTGATGGAATAATCGGTTTTGCAGTAGTATGACTTTTCTGAGGATTTGGAGTCTTAAACTCAACTGTTTGTCATTATTGAATTACATCAGTTCTCAGGTATTTGCCAGAAAGGTACAGATTTTAAGACGGACACACCAAACATATGGGGCATAACCCTTCGCATTCTGCATAAATCTGAACAGTTGCAAAGTATGTTTCTGATACAGGATATCACTTTTCTTACACCAATACCCACAAAGTATGGAGGCATCACAGGACAGATGCCATTACATTTATATTGCAGGACACACCCACCCAGAGGGTTGTATTCCTCACAGAGGCCAACAGGTGCTTATCCACACTACTTATTCTATCATGTACCTTATGTGTACGCCGGTATTTGCGCTTTACATCAGTGGCAGCGCTCATGTACGAGTATGGGGGACTGGACACTGTATCGGTGACACTGCATGACACCCTGAGGGACACCTGTCTTTTGAGTCTATTACCTTCCACATTGACTTTCACAGGGCATACATTGTCATTAACATATGTTGAGGTACATGCTTTAGACTTGTACATGTTTTGTCATTTGTCCTGACGTCTTTCTTCTCACCTGTCCACATAGTATCACTAGTTCTGTTCCTTTGTGTAGGACAGGTTACCTTAATACCTCTCACCTGTACACATTATGGGTAAACGACCCGAGGTTTGACCAATGATCTTGTTACATTTGTCATAATATTGTGCATTTCTGGTAAATTACTGGCAAGGCATTACGGACTGTGCGGTTAGATGATAATGACTGACATTTCTATGTCATGATTAGTAACCCTCATAACATCCGTATTCCTGACTAAGCCAGTATTCTATCAATGTTCTGACTTTGTCTGGGGTATATCTAATATAGTCCCTATTTGTATTTCATGTACTATGCCTTAGTGCAGCTGTCTTATTCTGACAGTTTGGCAGGTATGGTTACCATCTTGGTCGTATGCATGTCCATCCATGATAATCGCCTACATGACACTGATCATACCTATCAACTGTACAGATTTTTGCAGAATGTCCAGATTTTTTCCTTATATATTTGGTCTGTTTTTCATAAAATTGTGGTTTTATGGTAAGTCATTGGCAAATTATTGAGGCTTGAAGTCAGAAAATAATGACAGACATTTGAGTTTCAGACTTGACACCCTTCAGAAAATTCATGCTAATGCAAAATCTGTTATTCTATCAAATTTCTTAGATTGTAAGAGCCATATTTAAAAAGTGTACCTATTTTTGGGCCTTTATCCCTCCATTATTGATGGCTTTGTCCAGATTTCTTGGTCTAAGAGGTTGAGAGGTATGACACTGATATAGGTCCCTGCATATTCCCACAATGGTTTACACAATATCCAGTAGATGGTTTGAACAGTTATTGAGAATATAGGCGTGTGCCATATCCACATCACTCCCATGGGGCGGACCTAATAAATCTGTGCCAACCAACACCTAGGCCCATTTCTGCATACCCATGATTCCCATACCTGACACCCCTCCACAGTACCCATTACACATGTTTAATGAGAGCGGTAATAAAGTGTGGAGACACTTCTAACACTCTCCACTCTCCGGATATCAGGTCGTATGTCATACATTCTATCGACACATGTGTTATTACCCTTGCACCTGCTACTGTTGCACGTATAGCTATATCGTTGTTGCTGCTGTAACTTCCTTTGCATCAATGACAGTTCGTGCTTCATATGGGATCAATTTTTGAGGTCCTGCAATGGACACCTATATTCATGTTTAAAGTGTAGAACTTGCAGGCCTGTCACACTGGTACTTTCCGGCCAATGGTTTGGAAAGCAGCGGTTAATTCACCTTTCGTGCATGTCTGTTTGTCTACCCATAATAGCTATACCATGGCCTATTTATGTACATGTGTTATATCTACGGAACATATGTTTGTTGTGCATACATATATACATGTACATTCCTCATTTCATAATTTGCTTTGGTTTACGTCTGTGGATTATGTGTATACACATATATCTATATCCATACCATACCTTTCAACTGTACAGATTGTCACAGAATGTACAGCTGTTTGCCTCTTATCTTCAGTCTGTTTTTCATAACCTTGTGTCTATCTGGCAATTTAGTGGCATTTCATTAAAGACTGACGTTGGGAAATAATGGCAAGCAGTTCAGGTTACGACTGCATACCCTTCAGAGAATCCATGCTACTGACACACCCATTATTCTATCCACTTTCTATGTTTGTTCTGGCACATATCTGGGGATTGTCCCTATTTGTACCAGTAGTTTGCATGGCTTTGTCCGGTTTCATACTTTACGGGGTTAACAGGTTTGAGCCATGTATAACTAACATGGGGGAAACAGCATTCATTTACTATGCTGTGAGTGGATCACACACACGCAGGCGCACTTGCATATACATGTTGTGGGTTACATATGTTTAATAGATATGTGTGCTTACGTGGCCTTTCATACTTCTGACCGTAACACTTACATATCTGTAGTCCGGTTTATGGACTGATGTGAAACACATGGTTCACCTTTACATATTTAAATGTGTGTACAGCACAAACGCATTAATTACACTTTAAAGGGATATGTGCAGTGATCGTAGGTCAACTGGGACTGCATTCATGTTGGACGGATGCCAGAAACAGTATTCTGTTGCTGTTCTGCCTCATTGATATGCATACCCATAGTACTTAGCTACATCAACATACTCCTCACCGCTTCACTTACAACACAGGCATCCATTCTTCTGCTGGGAAAAACGCGGTACTACATATTACACATTCCCTATTGCCTACTGCTGTGGACCCCAGCTGCATTGTTAATCACTCCAAGGATATGTAGAACACCAGGACATATAGTTGTGGCACATACAGGTCTCTGATTGTCAGGGTGTTCATGTAGTGATCTTGGTTTAGGCTTGTCCGCCTGGTGAACGGAACTTCCCTGGCCAAGTTCAAATGTCAGACGAAGCATATGGACAGGGAGTTTCTCCCTATTCTGAACATTTTACCTGTATTTATAGACACAGGTGTTTGGGCACCTGTCAGGAGCTTATTCTGTTGGCAGTACATATTATGGGTGGGGTTGTTACGGTCCATACTTCACGGTGAGGGGGGGGGGGTTCCCATTCACATGGGGATTATTATCTTGGACATGATGTCACTACAGGTATGCAGTTGTACATTACACAAATGTGAAGGGTTGTTACTGTAAATATATACGGACCATACCTCTCAACCTCTTAGAGCAACAAATCTGCGCAAACCCTACATGACGGGAAGAGTAAAAGGGACACATTTTAACTATTGTCCTTACAAGCTTAGAATGTTGATAGAATACTAGGTTTTGCATTATCATGACTCTTCTGCAGGATGTGGAGTCTTATACTTCATCCTCATTATTTCGTGACGTCAATCCACAGCTATTTACTGGACAGACGCAAATTGTTGGAGGTGCACAACAACAATATGAGCCAACACTCTGGTCATTCTGCAAATATCTGGACAGTTGAGTGGTATCAACTCTGTAATACGCTGTTGTGTTCTGGCACAGCAGTAGCTCGGCATTAAAGACAGAACTTGGAACGTGCTGGCAGACAGTTGAGTTTCAGACTTCATACTCTGGACATTAATGCCATTGTGCAAACTGTTATTCTATAATATTTTTATGTTTATCCAGCCACATGGATATATTCCTGCTTGCACCTGATATAAATTCTAGGGATCTCACTCCTCTGAGCTCTCCATACTCCTGCTACTCTCTACCCTCCAACTTAACCAGACTTAGCTGACACTCACTTGACTCCAAGTATGTAATTGTTGTAAATATCTGTATTACCACTACAAAAATCTGGATTTGCAGTCTTATTATGCACATTTTATGTATGTGTATTTCCTGACTGTATGAATTTTACTCTTGTATTTTTTTTACCTTTAACATTATGTAGCCTTTATTTCCTTGTATTGCTTGTGGAGCTTTTCTCCCCGGGCCTCCACTGTAACTGGGCACTTCTTGGCCCAGTGGACTTCCTTGGTACTCAAACTGCACATAAATGAATAAATTCTAACAGCTATATTTGCAAATTGTACATGCTTTTGGACCTTTGTCTCACTTGTATTCATGTATTCATTCAAAGAACGTCCAGATATCTAGCTCACACAGGTTGACAGGTATGGTCGGTCACGCCTGCACACAGTAAGTATCCCTCACACTTCATCAGGGTTATCCTGTTAATGTCGGGTGTCTTCCTCACCCTTCTGCCGTTTACCACTATGCGAATGTGTGCAATATATTCTCCCGCCTATTCGTGTCGGGACACGTGCTTCACGGGAAGGTGTTTTATCCTGGGTACTAAGTTATGCATGACCACTCAGGTCTGGACAGTGTCTTGGACTTCTACTTCATGTTCTGACTTGTGTCCAGATATCTACAGGATTGGATATCATGTGATCATACCCATTCTGCAATTTACACAGGTTACTTAACCCGTAAGGGATATTCCAAAAATTGGACCAGACCAAAACAAGACCGATATCGAAGAGTATTTTGGCTTTATGAAAATGTGCAGGGGGTTTAACATGCAGGGGATACATGGTTTGCAATCCTGACACTGCCTAGGGTGACAATACCTACTACATATGCATAGGGGTCACTATGTGTAGCTGTGTCTGCATCGAACCAGTAGGCCAAGTACGGCTGGATTTGGTTGACGTTCTGTTATGGGGGTGGGTTGTGTGATGTGGAGGGTATGCTGGGTAGGCCATTATGCAGCCAGGTGTGTTGCATTTGTTATGGTCAGTTCCATCAGGACCAACCTGTGGGTATGTGACGGTGACATATCTATACATTTGTATCGCACATTTCCATATTCATATGTTTGTGGGATTGTGTACTACACTATGGCCTGTCTGCTTGTCTTGCAGCTGTTTCTCCATGTGCTTGTGTTTCTGTCCACTTCACCCGCTGCCCCCTCCTACACCTCTGGTTCACCTTTTCTGCATACGACACAGTATCGCCTTTGCAGATTTTACCATTACCCATCCACCCCTCACATGCAAATTCCTCACACCCGATAGCTCACTACTTTGGTTGTTGGCCCATGACACGGCCAGAGTAGCACACTGACTACCCTGCAGGTGTCGGGTACCTTTATGGTTGTGACTAATAATCACATGTGCCACAGTGGAACTGTCACTGCAGCTGTTGTACTTCATCTGTGTGAAGTCATTAAATCATCTTTACTTTATACGCCCATAATTTTTATCTGCTGAAATAGATGGGGAGACCTCTGCCAATGTGTATGTGGAAAGAATAATTGGGGGAGTATCTTTCCTGCAAAACAGTTATGGGTAAAAATGCTTAATGTCACTCAATGCTGTTTTAGAATATTTGCCTAAACATTGAGAAAATCAACTGCATAGTGGGATAAATTAATGTGTCATGGTATAAGTGAATCACCAGTTGTCATATATGTGGTCATGTGAAAGCATTACATCATGTGAATGAATCAAGGAATACGTGTCCCTGTAATTGCTTAGAAAGAGTCTTGCTGTATGTCAGACAATACTTTCTGATGCTACGTATACCCAAACACACCTATAATCCCTGCTGTTGTGACTGCTATAGTAGAACAGCAATTCTGTACAATGTGGCTATAATCCTGTAACACATTCCTTACTTAGGCAACAACATGCATTGCATCATCTCATGTCCTTGTTCCTGAGGAGGTGTCTCACTACAACTGTTATGGAATGACAATCTATTGCATTGACAGCATCAGTCTTCATTATAACCTGTCCGATGGAAATGTAGATTAAACTCTTGTAACAGGAATCAATATCTACATATGAACATTGCACAATGGGTGACAACACTGTTACCAACCTAAATATTGACTTCAAGCAGTGATGTCAGTATTTGACCTATATAGCTGACTTCACAAGCAAATGAAAGTTTGCTGAAACACAAGCACAACTGCAGATTTATTTAATGACGTGATACTGCACATATCAATGAGGATATCATCACTGTGTATTACCTTCATGTTTCTGCAAAAACATGGTTGCACGGCACAGGCACACTGTATAGATATACCCCTTATATGTATTTGGAGCCTCTTCTGGGCAGTAAGAGGAAGAAACACACAACCACAGATGACAGTCATTCTTGTATTCAAACTCCCTAGCTATGTTCCAAAACAATCAACATGTAATTCTACTAGCTGCACACTAGAATAAGTCTGACTGCATTCTTGACATGCTGCATCTTTGCATCTTAGAAAGGATGATATCAGTTGGGTCATGCAAAGGAGATGTGTGTGCAAAAATGGCTTCTACAGCTGTGGAGACTCTAAATGCTGTCAATACTAAGTGGTATAAGACACTCCTGAATCCATTTACATTCACACACACACACACACACACACACACACACACACACACACACACACACACACACACACACACACACACATACACACACACAGCCAGGAGAGTCTCACTGCTGTATTTGAACTCCCTACCTATAGGCTGAAACAGTCTATACACAACTGTATTATATGCATGAATGCCAGTGCCAAAGCACTAAAGCCAAAAACTAAATTAACTTCAACAAAATTGATTTAGGACTTTCATTCTTTTACTTCAAGAACTTCATCAGAATTAAATCACAAGACAAAAAAAAAAAATTTAAATATTCACAGAAATGAGATAATTAATGAACCATCCAATAAATACCTTCAACCGATAAAAATCAATTACCTAATACTGAAGAAATTTATTAAAGTTTCAACATGTTTAAAAATATCAAATGGCTTAAAAATAACATTCCAATGACTCATAAAACACATTGTACTAACAACCAATTAAATACATTGATGTTTTAGTAAACTTTTAACTGAGATAGTTTCATTTAAACCCAGTGCTGTATCAACACACAGGAAGACTTGCTAATTTAATTCCAAGAATTCAAGATAATCATTGCACTGACTAATGAAGGACTTAGGGTCAACTCTCCAAACCACAAAAATAAACAAACAAATAAATAAATAAATAAATAAATAAATAAATAAATAAAAGTTGTGCAACTGAGGGCAGACTAAGCTATGCCTAGAAAGGGCATTATTGGTGCCCCTATTTTAATGGCCCTAACATGCTCACCGATCCTACAAATCATCTTTCTGGTGGTTTTACCAATATGAAAACTTTGGCAGCACAACAGTTGGCCAACAACTGTCCAAATAAACTAGTCCCTTAATCTTGCAGTCAAACCTCCCTTTGGCTCCTAAAGTGAAATTAATATGTTCAAAAAATACTGACTATTAAGATACATAAATCAACAAAATGTATAACCATTGCAAGGAAATGTACTAAAAGGCCATTACCAACCCCACCCCTACTGTCTATGAGGTGTTCATTGGAATGTTATTTTTAATACCATTTGATATTTTTAAACATGTTAAAACTTTAATAAATTCCTTTAGTATTAGGTAATTGATTTTTTATTGGTTTAAGATATTTATTGGCTGTTTCATTAATGATGTCATTTTTGTGAATATTTAAATTCATTTCTTTGTCTTGTGATTTTATTCTGATGAAATTCTTGAAGTATAAGAGCAAAAACGTTCAATCAATTTTGTTGTGGTTTATTTATTTTTTGGCTTTAGTATTTTGGCACTGGTATTCATAGGTTTAAGGGCCTTTTATTATTACTGAGTTTAGTTTAGTGCCTTTTCGTTCTGGGAATTTATTTTGTATTATACACATGCACCACCAGAGAGGTCTGACTTTAGTGGTGTGAGTGCATTATTGAAATGATGACCTCATCAGTGTGTTGCAGACCGTATGCATTTTCTAGACAGAGTGAAAGCTTACTATTAGAATAGATCTGTTGTATCTTAACCTGTTGCTTACATTGTATTATACCTTTCTATGTTAAGGTCAAAGCTTAATTCAGAAATACATTTTTATCCTTGTCTTCCCTGTTTGTGTGGATTAGGTGGAGAGCAAACATTGGCAAGAAGTAAAAATTTAATTGGATTAGCCTTCTGTAGCACAAACAAGCTTAGTGGTGATGCATGGTCATCAGCACTCTGAAAAGCACTGAGTGGAGAAATTCCACCTGTAAATCTCACTCTCTCTGTGGCAGAAGTTGTCAGCTTAGTGAGTTAAATGAAAAAGCAGGGTATCAGGGTTCAAGTCCAGTATGCAGATCATTTTACAAAGGGTATCAGAATTTGATTATTATAATTAATTTTGATCATGACTTTAAGAATACATGGTTATCCTAAATAAGTTAATTGCCTAAATTGTGTCAGTAATGCCTACTGATATAATATTTCATACCTAATACAGATCAGACATGCTTCAATGGTAATCTCAAGTTAATTGGGTGTACAATATGGTGGAAGGCAAAAACTCACTTCATTCTGCAATAATGCTTGGAAAGCCATTTAGCATCACATACTTCACTTGCTGAATGCAAGATCTCATGCAAATGTTGAGGACGCATTCAGAGCAAAGACGCTTATAAAAACAGCCAGTAAGAGTTTCACCTAATGCTGGGTTTGAACAGTTGTAAAGATGAAAAATTAGGTTTATAGACTTGATCATTATCTCAGCACAACAGAAAGGAAATCATTCTTCTCACATTTCAAAATCACAGCTTTGAAGGAACAATGATAACTTGGAAGATGTAGGTATCATTCTTCAGCAAAGTAATGACAGTATGAAGATGTCATAAGATGACATTTACATCCATAAGTATAATGAATGGTCAGCAGTCCAAAGTGGGGATAGGTGAAGCTAGAGACAGATGGACAGACACATATGAAAGGGTGGTGTTATGGGTCATTAATGCACACCTTTATGGCATGTCCTCAGTATTCATCTGTCATGCTATGCTCTGTATCAGTAACTCATGGCTCTTTAGCAAATGCTTTTTGCAACATTATTCAAAATCTATTAATTTAAGGTTGTGACTGGATAAAAAATAATATATGTATATACAACACGACAGCAAGAACTACGGAATTGAACTCTTGATGCTATGGCCAAAAATCCATCTTTAGACAACTGATTCATGTCAACACTCCACAGAGGAAGTTGCACTCTGTTATACCCAGTAATCAAAGAACTGCTAGAGTAACTGTTGCAAGGGTTGCCTTTATTCTGCCTTAACTCTGTATTTCAGTAGAGCAGCATATTTAAGCACCTTTACACAAGGATAACCAGACTACTGCAGGTGATGGCAACAAGTGACCAGGTCTTCCATATGACATGAACCACCATTTACCATCACTTGGCATTGGTGCATGATGCCAACGTCTGTGCAAAGCTGAGACAAAAAATGAAGGTTTTCTTATGGGCCATTTCTGGCCATGTGTGTTGTAGGCGATTGAATGTTTTGACCAGATAAAACATGTGAAAAAGATGTTGACAGGAAAGTAATGAAATGGGGGGCGAGCATAAAGGAGGACACAGGGGAAAGAAAGAATAGAGGAATTAGCAGGAAGGTAGTGGGAGAGGACCATAACTATCCACTTCTTCACAACATAAATGTAGAAGTGTAGACAGAATTTACTAAATTTGGACTGTCAGCAGGTGACAACAACAGAATAATATTGTAGAGAACATTGTACCAAATCAAGTGTATCAAGAAAAGACATAGATGAAGTGGAGAGCTATGTATAGGTATTTATTTTTTGTGGGTCAAGTGCCCTTTTTTATTTACAAATACAGGAATTTGGGGGAAGAAGCTTAAGAATGTGAGGGTCAGGTAGGACGGTTAGGTGAAGAAGCAGGTGCAGATATACAGGACAAACAAAACAGACATGGATGGTGATGGACACAAAAGGTTGGGGGACACCATGACTGGGGATAGGTAGGATACATTGGAGGTGTACCCACATCGAGCCTGAGCACAGTGGAAATGTAGCCCTCACTCTCAGAACTTTCATCACTGCCTCTTGTCTACGTTTCTTGTATCAGAACTTGATGTGGCATCATTTTTGCAATATGACAAAGCACCTTTCTACACAGCTTAATTTGGGGATTAAGGCTACTTTCCATAATACCTTCCACCAGCCCTGTCAGCTCTTGGTGGGGGACAAAATCAACATGTCTGCTACTACTACTCCTGGAGAGTACCAGTGCATCATCCTATGGAGCACAGCTACCTGATGCAGATGGAGAGGGCAGGGCAGGGCAGGGGTTGTGGAGGCAGTACTGACAGGTTAGGACCTAGACGTGCTGAGTGTTGGTGCTGCAACCAGCGGAGGGATGGTAGGCTGAGCCATAGTGGTTGGTTTACCTCTCACTGTTGCACATCAGTTTTGGCAGGCACAAATGTATGACAACAAAACATTTTAAGCCATAGAAAATACCCCCAAAAATAAAATAAAAAAGAGAAAGAAGGGTTTTGAAGAGATAAAAAAAGAGAGAGAATTAGATCAACAACCTGTGACATGACTATGTACTCACAGAAAGTATTCAGTTTATACACATTTACCACATCTAGGTATGATGGAAAGATCTTACTCTGCAGTAATATTAATCAGTTACACTGCTAAGAAATCAGAGATGCAACTATTTATTTCAGTATTGCCATATTGCACATAATTACAATAGTGAGCAGGTTTACATGAAGACCTGATGCATACAAACCCTGTGTCTCTTTGAGGTGATTTAATCTCTTTATGCACCTCCCTGTTTGCTGCATTGTCTTCAACAGCTGCACATTAGAGAAGAAGAGACATGAAAATGTAATGAATAACAGGCTTGCCTGTGAACTGCATTCTATATCATTTAATGCTGATCAGTCAGTATAGCAACACAACTAAGGGGTGTCAGCAGTTCTAAACTCATCTTCCCATTGTCCAAGAAAGTCCTTCTTGCACCATTTCAGGTCACTAGAATGCTGACAACAATTCTCTCCAGTGGGTGCGATGCCAGTTGCACTGGAGACAGCCTTAGCTAATCTGTTCCAATCCACAATCTTATACTGAAAACCAGTATAGTCCCCCTGCAGCAGCCTATGGCTGTAGCACTTCACAAGGAATGCCACAAAAATCCTAGACTCCTCAACACCCCACTTCTGTGATCTAAATTCAGTGCTCTTATCTCCTGCACCAGCCATGCCGGCAGACCTCAAGCAACAACTCTGCGTCTGAACTGGTGTGAAATTCCAATTTTGCATTTAACAGCTAATGTGCAAACATGGAGAACTGCATTTGCATGATGGAAAGCAAAGACAGCCATTGCAAACAAAGAAGAAGAAGAAGGTATTTTTATCAAACAGCAATGAAGATGTAAATTATGGCAGTGAGATTTGAAATGTGTGATACTTAACCTATTTACACATTTTCAGATCATCATCAGTGGCATACTTAATAGTTTGGCTTGTTATCCTTGGTGTTTAAGAAGTTAAATAGGATGGCCTTGCAAATAACTTTCTGGAATTACGCACTGTAAAAAGTTAGTTGTACAATGTGGGAATCAAACCTAAGGAAGAAATAATACATTCATTTTAAGCAAGGTGATTATTTGTCAATGCTATAAGAGAACTCCATTTCAACCATATTCATTACAAATAAACTGCAATAAGTATGAACTGAGATTTAATTCAGATAGGGCTTAGTGTTTGTGACTAAAATTAATTCCAATGAAGGAGGCAGCATTATTCTTTGTAAGTGTATGCCTGGTGGACAGACTTTCACGAGCTGAGTAATACAGGTTGGAGTATAATACATACATACATGCATACTTTAGAACACATACTGTACTAAACAACGAGGTATTCTGCCCATCATAGATATGCAAGTGTATTTTTAATTAAATAATATAATTAACCTGCATAAAAAATTACACACACATTAAACTGTTTCATAATCATCATCATCATTATCATCAATGTCCATTTCCCCATTTTTATACACGGTGTTGTGGTATCATGTTAACTGTCACCATCTCTCTCTCTTGATTCAATGCAACACTCCTGCCTTCTTCAACACTCATGCCTAACTGTTGCAGATCTTTTCTCGCACAATCCATCCACCTCTTTGCTGGATGTCTTCGTTTTGTCTTACTTTCTTCCTCTCTGTCCCAAATCTTCTTCACCAGATTGTCTTCTGCTTTTCTGCACATGTCCGAACCACCATAATCTGTTATCTTTGATATTTTCTGCAGTTGCAGCTACTTTGGATTCTACTTTTATGTCCTCATTTCTTTGTCTTTCCCACAGTGTGCATCTACCACCCTTCTCAGGCACTTCGTTTCCATTAGCTCTAGCTTCCTCATCTGCTCTGCCTTTACTGCCCTGGCTTCTGTATCATACAGTAGTACTGGTCATGCCACTGTCTTGTACACCTTACTTTTCAGCTTCTTTGGCATCCTTCTGTCATTCACTACACCTGAGACACTATGCCAGGTGGCTGCAGCCCCTCTTTGCTCTAGCTTTGAATTCTTCAGACTTCTCTTCTCCTGAACCATCCCTCCCAGATAGTTGAAGCTTTTAACCTGTTCCACTATATTCCCTTTTATCTCAATTCTCAGGTTCTTCTGATTTCCCCAATTTGCTGCCATTACCACTGTCTCATCTGTGCTTAGTTTCATTCCATGCACCTTTAGTTCTATATTCCAATCCCCTATCCTTTGTTGAAGTTCATGTTTAGAATCTGCCTGTAATGCCACATCATCTGCATACAGCAACTTTGTTGTTCTTTAATAAGATCTGCTACAAAGACAATTTTGTTTATCAAACAATTAATTAGACATTACTTGCAATTAACACGATTATCCGCGGTGTTGCAGTGGTAGCTTTGTTGCCTTACAGCAAGAGGTTCTCCCATTCAATTCTCGGCTGGAATGCGGGGAGTGCCTTCTGTGTGGAGTCTGCATGTCCTCCCCACGGTTGGGTGGGCGTTCGAAAGACATGCGTAAATGGGCACACCTTCATTAAAGGTTGAATGTCGAGCTGGCACCTCGGCGTTCGTCAAAATCTACTGCCAATCATTAGTGGACTGGAGTTCCGCTGTGGCGACCCCTAACCAGGAAAAGGCGAAAGACAACAACAACAACAACTTGCAATTAACACGATTATGATAGCCATTTGTATGTAGTGTTACCTTCCTAATCAAAGTGTTGGTAGAAATTGCATTCTGAATGCATTGTAAAAATAAGTGCTGTAAGAATTACTTGTGTTTGTCTCTAAAGTCAGTGCACTTACACCAATTGCACACTTCTACCACAAAAGTGCAGTCAGAAACCCCCCTTAATGTAAAAATGCTGTTTTTTGAGCTTAAGTGCAGGGAAACATGGTCCATATACTACAGTCTTGTAAAACTAGCAGACATAATGTAATTAAGTACTACAGCAACAGTGGAAATAGTTCAGCTTTAAAACTCTACTAAAGTGCAAGAAATGTAATAAACAATACAGGATTATTATTAAATACATTATAAAATAATCATCGAAAGTGCAAAATGATACTTACTTGCTTCTTTTAGCAGCAGATAGATTTAAATGCAACTTATTCTCTGTAACTCTCAGGCAACGTAGCCAAATGAAGAGCAGCTCTGAGGAGTATGGCTGTTACTTGCAAAAACAGAGACAACTTGCTTTTTTGTTTACAGTTATTGCCTACACTGGTTGATAAGTTAATGCAGCATACCACTCCGTAAGGCTCAAAACAAGGAACTCACTTTCTCAAACTAGTTCTGCAGTCAGAAATACTCAAACAACTTCTTAGCTACTCTGCTCATCTGTTTCCCTTCACACTGGAGGTGATGCATAACCTAAAGGAGGTAGGTACCTGGAAATGCTTTATGATCCCAGATGATTAAACCATTCAAAGCTTTCTTCAGCTGACATTGCATGTTGTCAGCAGAGTCATATTATATGACTACATTTAATAAAATCCTAAACCCATAGCAGATTAAATTGGTACATACTGCAAAACCATATCCTCTGTAACTAGTCGAACATACTTGGTAACCTCTGTTTTTATGTTATTTCTGATTTAGCAACTGCTTAGTCTCTCAAATGCTCATTAACTATTCTTCTGCATAAAAACAGTGGTTTGTCCATTATAATGTACCTACCTGTTAAATAAAGTTTACTCATCTTTAATGTTATTCTGCCCATCTTATTCTAAATAAAAAGCCTGTTACTTGTTATTGAAATATTTGCTTCATTACTGTCTGTGCATTAGCTCTGGCATCATGCTACCTGTGCCATGTCCCCTGGACACAGTGTACCTTTTCTGGATTGATTCAGAAGCAACATCTTGTTTAGTGACTTTTTCAAGGTCACAAAGTAGGCATATGTGGGCTGTGAGAATTAAACCGTGTACAACAGAAACCATTGCTCACAACCTTAAACTCTGTGCCAACTGCCAGATGCAGATTAATATTTATATTCACTCCATGTTCATATTTTATGAGTGACTTACTTATCTGTTTTCATTATTTGCATTTTGTTCAACAAAACTGCTTTCTTTATGTAAGACTTGGATATGACCAATGTTGTCGCTAAAAAGGGTCTCCAACCCAACTCACTTACCTGGTTATCAAGCAGACAAACAAAAAATAAACAAACAGAAATGAAACACTAACACTAGAAGATAAAGAAATGTTTAATTTTTAACTCATTTAGAAACACTGTACTTTTCAGCATGGTAATACAAAACTATTTTAAGTATTAGTAAACCTATGTGAAGAAAATGGCTAACTTTATAAATGTTAACTTAAGCTTTGGTGTCCTTCATTTTATATTTCTCCCAGGAGGCAGATAAGTATAATGTACCTAAGAACATCTCTCAGGATGTAAAGACAACTTTGTCACTTCCATCTGTGAAATGGGTTGGGAGGGTGGCCAAATGCTTAAGGTGTTTGCCTCACAAACACAAGGTGCAGAGTTTGAGTCTCACAAGGGATAATTGGCTAGGCTTAAAATGGCTCGCAAAAGCAGTTAGCTTAGTACTAACCTATGAACCTCATAAATGCCTCATGGCACATCCAAATAGACAGTTCGTTTTCCTCAGTTTTGAAATGGACGTTATTTTTTTCAGTGGGACAAACTGAATAGAGTTTAGGGCTACTCAATGATGAAGATATCTAAATTATGGGTCCATGTTATAGAAAGCAGTAACACTCTGAGGAGAGCTACACTAAAAATGTTCTTGTTTTCTTATACGACATATGATAAAACTGCTAGTTCAATGAAAAAAGAATGAATATTTTCAAATACATTTCCTCTGTGCATTTCAGAGTTAAAATGTTGCTTCCTTCTTATCATGCACAATACGAAATGTTTCACATTATTTTTCAATAATTTTGATATATATATATATATATATATATATATATATATATATATATATATATATATATATATAGGTAATAGAGCAGGGGCAATCAGGAATAGAGTTGAGACAAAGGAATTAGAATGGATAATCATAATACATGCAAATATGGGTAAAGGTTTAAATGACAAAATCAGTATTAAACCTGTTTTGCTGAATAAACCATTAATTAGATAGTTAAATGTTTGTATATTATGTATTTTAACCATGTTTTTTAGCTATGTGAAGTTATACAATGTGTTTTTCATTCAGCTTTTTGAATAAGTTTTAGCTGTAAATGTTTTTATGCAAGAAAGAGTTAATATGCATTAGTGAAGTGATTTTTACCGGGAAACATTGTGATTGGTTGGAGCTTTGTATAAGAAATGGGGAAATTATGTATGGTATTGTCTGATAAAGCAGCTTTGGCTGTGACAGCGCTCACCTTTTTACTTAGATTAAATTGTTTGATGATTTTATCAGCTGTGGTCTGGTATCTCCTATTCTTTTCATTTTGTGTTGTTGTGTTGGGAGACCAGTTCAGCTACACCACTTTACTTTTCTGCAGTAATATATATATATAGATAGATATAGGTATAGATATAAATATATAGGTGTACCTAACATGGTGGAAATAACATAAGGCTGAAGAAGACTAAAAATAATAATATTGACACTGAAAAAGACTGAAACACAAAATTCTGCAAAAAACATTGAACAATGTGTTCTGATGCTGTCAGATTTTTCAGTGGTTTTCTATGTGCTTTGATTTTGTCATATTTTTCATTGTTTTTTACCCCTGTAATGACCATGTGATAACACATTCTATTTTATATATATATATATATATATATATATATATATATATAGAGAGAGAGAGAGAGAGAGTTAGTTATATAGATATAGATATAGCTAGATAGATAGATAAACAACTCTGAGATTATGCAAGAGTGGAGAAAGAACACAAAAGCCTCTCTAGTGTAAGCTCAATTTTGTCAGTATTTTTGTTTTCAGTATTTTTCAGTTTCAGTCTTTTTCTGTCATGGCCGGATTCACGAAGGCTTGCACGGAGTCTAAGAGTAGAGTAAGACTCCAGACAGCCAATATGTCTGCCGAGAGATCCAGGAACAGCTGGCAGGGGCGTGCATGACAGCTCCTAAAACTACTCTTGCATGGACAGTGTTATGTTATGCATATTACCTCATTTGCTGCTGAAATCTATGCAAATGAGGCAAATTTGCGATCCGGAAACACTAACCTGTCCGAGTAAGAGTAGAGTTACTTGCAGAAATGTACTCCGTTGGTAACGGAGAACCGTTCTGCAAATAGCAAAATGGAGCTATGACAGTTCCAAATAAAGAATGCATCCAGTTGAGGAAGCATGCCAATGGCCAAATATAAGGCCACTGGCATTTTTATCTGTTGCAAAATAATAAAAATACATTTTTCCCCGATCTCCGATGTTTAAGCATAGCACAGCACCGTGCAAACGTGCGGCGCTATAAAAACCAGAAAATAAAAAAAAAAGCCAAAAATAGGCATTTTATTAAAAATATTCTTCTGCCATGCAGGTGAATAGCAGGTGGAAGACAACATGGCTACTGAGTAGTGGTTGCTAAGGGGGGAAGCTCAGTTTGAGAGATCTAACCAAGCATTAGTAGGCAATCCTATGCAAATGAGGATAAGGATAGTGAATCCCAATTTTCCCTGCCATGTGAACCATGTCCCTAGAGTGTAAGTGTAGGATTAGGGGAATAGTAGAGTAGAAAATAGGTGACATCATGAGGGGGTATGTATCAAAGACTGTAAGCTTATTGGAGCAGAGTGGCATGTGTTTGCTGTGAGTTACTCAGGACTGGAAGAGGTGTGTCTACAGTTGTCTTAACTGAAACCCAGAAACCGAAGGTGTACGCCGTGGATATCACTAAAGTTTCTTGCAAAGATACTTACACTGTGTGCACGCGTGTGCGTGCCTGTAAAGCCGTCTAAGCCTGTGTGCGTGTGTGCACGCCCGTGTAAGCCTGTGTAAGGCTGTTTAAGCCTGTGTGCGCGGATGTGCACCTGCCTAAGCCTGTGTGTGCGCGCATGTGCACTCATGTGCACGTGTTTGAGCTTGTTTGCGCATCGCTGCCCCCTGTGGAAACAGAAAGGGAAAAGGAAGGAAAAGAAGTATTAGGAAGTTAACCAAGGAGAACTAGCAGAGCTGCCAGGTGAAATCAATCAGAATCAGCCAATTACACAGGCAGTACACTAGCCCAGCCCAGCCCAGCACTTCAAATGCTGCAAACAACATTCCCCCATGTTTTTCTCAGAAACACTGCAACACTGCAGTATACAAAGAAAAGTGAAACCTTAAAAAGCTTAACTGAGACAAAAAATGTTAGGGGTTGCCATTGCTATTATAAGGCAAACATGTGCAAGATGCTGAGGGTAGTGCCACTGTGAATGCTGCTGAGCAACCCACAGTGAGGAGACAGAGAAGAGTGTACAGACCCAGGGTAACCTACCAGGGGCTACATGAGCTGGAGATAGTGGAGTACTATAGAGTGGACAGAGACCTCCTACATCAAACTGTTGAGCTGTGCAGGCCACGCCTCACACACAGAACTAACAGAGGGGAACCCATCCCAGTGGAAACCAAGGTATGTGTTGGTCTAAGAATACTAGCAACAGGTACCTTCCAGAGACCAACTGGTGATATGATGGGGATTTCACAGGCATCAGCATCCAGGGTACTGCACCATTTCCTGAATGCCATGTCAGCACATGTCGGTGATCATGTATATTTCCCCAATTCCCGTGAGGTATTGGCCAGCAATATGCATCTCTTCCAGCAAATAGCGGCACCCCTGAGGTAGTGGGTGCAAATCACTGCACGCACATACACATCAAAGCACCAGCCGGTGAGCAGGGTAGGGCCTACATCAACCGCAAGGGCTTTCACTCCATCAACTGCCAGGTCATGTGCGATGCCCAGGGCATAATACTGAATGTGTGTGCTGGCTGTCCTGGAAGATACCACAATTCCCATATCTGGCATCTGATGCAGCTGTACCAGACATTTGCCAATGGGGACATCCCTGATGGTCACTGAGTGGGGGATGCCGGATACGGGAGCCATGGCTGATGACACCCATCAGAAATCACACACACCTGAACAAGAACTCCATAATGAGGCACACGCACAAACATGAAATGTAATCGAGCATGTGTTTGTGATGCTCAAATCACGGTTCCAGTGCCTGGATACATCTGGTGGAGCCTTGCCGTACTCACCCACTACATGTACCCAAATTGTCATGGTATGTGCCATGCTACACAATATGATCCTGCAAAAACAGCTGCAGCAGGAACAGCATGGGGCAAGGCCAAACAGCCCCCCACCATTGCCAAGGCCTGCACAGGCACAGCGTGACTCGGAGGAGGAACAACCTGAGCCTGCCCCAGTAGGCAGAAGGAGGCATGCCCAGTATGCCTTGGCCTTGGCAAAGAGGCAATGCATAGCACATACACTGGCTCAGTAGGAACTCTGGAAATTATACCTCTCTCTGACTCGCACATAAAATAAAAGGGGTGCCTAACTTGACACTACCTGCTTACACATATGTATAGGGAGTGTATTATGTGCATCCGACATAGGCAACCCTGCAGCACCACCTGAGGCATGACTGCCATGTTTTAAGCAATATAAAGCAGTGCTAGGCAGCTTTCACCACTAATTAGTATATGTAAACAAAATTTCCCACGCCAACTAGCGCAACGTCGGGCAACATTGAGCAATGTTGGGCAAGGTCGAGCAAAGTCAGGTAAACATGCTCATATCTGCTTCACTGTTCCTTAAGCAGTCTGGTCTGCCCAGCATGAAAATAAAAAGCAGTGACAGGGCTCGAACCCAGGATACTGTGCGCTATAGTCACTAAGCCATGACAGCATGTCACTGGCACAGACACAGCAGGGCAATTGTACACTAATGCAAACACAAAGAAATGCTGTAGCATGCCCCTAAAGAGGCATATGGGTAACCTCCCCCACAGGTCTATGAAGACAGAGAACAGCAGGCCAGGTGGTGTGATGTGGGTTAGGTAGGCTATGAAGTCACAATATAATATACGTGACAGTGGATGCTAAGATCTGTAGTGCAGTAGTATGCCTCAAGCAAGTATGATAGGCAAGAGTACAGACTGAAATGGAGTACCTTACATAGCAGTGCAGGCCTAGAAAATGTGTATAAGTGTCAGCTGAACCCTTCATCCTATGTACACCCACAGCTCTTTTGTAGCTCTTTTGTAGTTCACTGTTTAAAATCCGCCTCTGGGCGTTTTTTTCTGGCTATACTGCTTAGACAAGCTCCACGTGGGTTTACAGAGTGGTCATAGCAGCAGGGAACTCAGAAAAGCGACTACCTTCTGGATTTAAGTATCTTTGCTTTTTTTCACTTGGAATAGCTTCTGTAGCTTACCTTGAACTAGCCTGAACTGTTTTTTAACTGATTGCTGCATTATTTTAAAATCTGCACTTAAAGTTACATTTTAGTCAAATTTGATCGAAAGTTTGCTTGTTTGTTTGTTTAATTTAACTGTGGAGGCTGCTCACTAAAGTGTGCTAGCCTGTGTAACTAATTTATCACTGTTTCTGCATTTTCTGTGTGTTTCTACCAAAAAAGCAAAAAAACAAAAAAATAATCCTTGTTTTCCCGCCTTCCTCGACTAGTTTAGACCAGTTTACAGGCATTGCTGTATTCTGGGCTGTGATGTAGTTCCTGTGTTGTCCATTACCTTACTTGGATAGAAGGAAGTTTCTTTGCTCACTAGTGGGAGTGGGGAGCCTTGAGCAGCCTACCTGTCCTTGGTGGAAGTGACCTCAGTACAAGAAGCTGTAGTAATTGGTTGTTTTGGACCATTTCTAGCTCTTTTGTAGTTCACTGTTTAAAATCCGCGTTTGCATGGCTTTGCGCCAGTTAAACAAGGTTAAACTTTTTCTGGCTCCGCCAAGTCTGCTCTTCAAATTTTCCCTTAAGGAAGCACTACTCTTAGTATAACCAGACTACTCACTGTATTATAAGCCTAGCACTTGTTCTCAATACTTCTCTACTAAGTAAGCACTCTCGTACTAAGTAAAGCACTACATCTACTTACCACCCCTGTGAATATCCACTTCCCTTAAAGGTATACCACTCCCTTATACTGTTCTAGCATGTCGAGTGGTAGATCACTGCCGTCGTCTCCAGTTCAGCTGGTCAATCTGGGTATCTTGAGACAATGCTACAATTGTCTCATGTACACAGACAACCCTCTCCTCCTCCCAACAAACACAAATACATGTGAGAGATGCAACTATATAGCCAAACTGGAGGCTGAACTCTCTCAACTCAGGGCTGGCATGACCAGACAGGAGGAGATGGCAACCACACACACAACAATCCCAGTCCCACATAGACCTTACCACAACTGCAAACCAAACACATAATTAACACAAATACATACTCGGAGGCTCTAAAAACACTTACTAAAACAACAGAGGCTCCCAAAGCAGACACCCAAAAATCCACCACCTCAAAACAAAATACATGCAACACATACTTCAATAAATCAGTGTGTCGACCAATCACAGCCCTTAAGGCCAAGCACCTTGCCTGATACACTAGTAATAGGAGACTCCATAGTCAGACACACTGATGTCCCACTGACCAGGTTGAACAACGAGAAGGTGACTGTGAGCTGTCTATCGGGAGCTAGGATCCGCCACATAACACGCACTCAGGTCACTCCAAAGCAAGTACAAATATGACTCCGTCATTGTCCATGCTGGTGTGAATGACCTGAGACGTACCTCCCTGGACTACATGAAAAGAGACATAGAGGAGCTCTCCGATTATGTAGCCCAGGCTGGTATGACCCTGACCCTGAGCAGCATCTTGCCCTCACCAAGAATGATACCACAATACAAAGACAAGATGATCAGCTTTAACAATTGGCTCAAGTACTGGTGTCATTCTAAGGGGATCCAATGTCTGTCTGCCAGGGATGATATGTTGGACAAGCCACGCTGCTTCGCAAGGGATGGCTTACACTTGTCACCACTGGGCTTCCGGATATTGGCTAAGGCTCTTGCCACCCCCATAGTGCCTTTTTTAGGCAAGGCTCAAAAGACAAACCAACCTCCTTAGAAAACAAAATGGAAAAACTAAGGGTAATGCTGCTCAATGCCAGAAGTCTAAATCTCAAGATGCAGGCACTTGATGCACTCCTCAGCATGGAGAACATTGACGTCTGTGCAGTAACTGAAACCTGATTCAAGGCTCCTGAGAGCACCCCAGCGCTACCAGGCTATACCCCGTATCATGCTTTTCGGCCCCAAAACCCGGACCGAACCACAAAGGGAGGGGGAGTGTCCATATTCATAAAGGACACCCACACCTCCAGGTTAGTAGCAACACATGAAGCATCAGATAACATACAGGTGCAACTAACCATAGGCAAAACTGCTATACAACTGGTAGCATGTTACAGACCACCCTCCCAATCTCAAGAACCCCACTCAGCCTTCCTGAAGACATTGGAGGATATGAATGTATCACAAAATACCATCATACTGGGAGACTTCAACTACCCAAACATAGATTGGGTACATTATTCTAGCCCTAATACCCTAGCCCAAAGGTTCCTGGAATTCATAAATTCAAATGCACTGGAACAACTAGTCACCTCTCCCACTAGGGGAGATAATATACTAGACCTGATCATCACAAACATGGGGACAAAATGCTCCAGACCGGAAGTATACCCCTCACTAGTGAGATCTGACCACAAACTAATCACCCTGGATATACATATCCCACCTCCACCCCCAGCACAAAAGACCACAGTGAAAAACTTCTCAAAAGCAGACTTCACTCTTCTTAAGACTGAGATGGTATCCTTTAAGCCCAAGTGCCAGTGGATACCACATCCCACAATGCCGAAACCTACACAAATGCTTTCTATGGACATCTCCAAGAATGCATGGATCATGCAATCCCAAACAAATCCAAGTCCCTCTCCACCAAATGTAAGCGTCCTGTCTGGTGGACCTCAGCCATAAACAAATTGTATAACAAAAGAAGGAAGCTACTGCATGTCAGAGTGAAATCCCATGAAGGGAAGACATCTCTGATCAACATTAGCAGAAAACTACGTTCTTTCATAAAAACATTCAAGGGAAACTTTGAGAGAAAAATCGCTAAGGACACTAAAGATAACCACAAAGCCTTCTTTAGCTATGTTAGAAACCTGGGCAGAAACCTTCAGATATGCTCAGAGTTGGTTCACAACAACAAAAAATGCACTGAACCCACAGATATTGCTAACATTCTGGCTGACAGGTTCAGTGCAAATTTCTCCCCTCCTTCACCCCCAAAAGAAGAAATACTTATCCCAGCTGAATGTAATCTCCCTGTCATCTCAGATGTCCAAGTGAGAACCGCCCTAAACAAAGCAAAAAACACAGCATCAATGGGATCTGATGGTACCCCAGGGTGCGTGTTACGTGAACTCCAAGAGGAGCTAAACCCACACATAAAAATGCTATTTAACCTTAGCCTTACTTCGGGATATGTACCTGAACACTGGTGTACAGCAACAGTGGTCCCACTCCACAAGGGGGGGTGCCTCTACAGACCCTGGAAACTACTGCCCCATAAGCTTAACTAGCCTGGTCTGCAAAGCTATGGAAAGAATCATTATGGAGCTCATAAACAGAGACATAGGGGACCTACAGACACTTGACCCCACCCAGTTCGGCTTTGTAAAGGGCAGATCCTGCCATTTAAACCTGGTTGACTTTTTTGAAACAGTCACTAGAGCCATTGATGAGGGCAAAGCAGTCCATACAGCATACCTGGACTTGGCCAAGGCCTTCGACACAATACCCCACTCAGGCATCATAGATAAGCTAAACAGCTTAAAAGTAAACCCTTATGTCACTAGATGGGTTGCAGACTGGCTAAAGGACAGAACCCATAAAGTTAAAATCGCTTGAGCAATGTCAGACTCAAAGCCAGTCACAAGTGGTATCCCACAGGGATCTGTCCTCGGACCCCTCTTGTTCGGCATTTATTTCTCAGATGTTAAAGCAAACATGGGAGGGCTGTGGCTGACAAAGTTCGCAGATGACTGAAAACTAGGCGCGATAATAGATACACCAGCAGACACACACATCCTACAAAAAGGTCTCACTGAAACAGACAACTGGTGCCGTAGTCACGGCCTTAAACTAAATGCCAAAAAATGTATAGTCATCCCTTTTGGAAAAAACAAAGTACCCACAAATTATCACATAGACAGCAACCCACTGAGTACAGAAAAAGTAATCAGAGACCTAGGGACCCAAGTAGACAGCGACTTCTCATTTGACACCCACGTTGCCAAAGTGGTTAGAAAAACATTCTACCTTGCACACCTCATCATGAAGAGATTCACATCCAGATCCAAGGATGTCATTGTACCCCTATATTCCTCCCTCATCAGACCCATGATTGAGTACAATGCCCCATTTGGTATGTACCTCACCCGGCATTTGCAACAGCTGGAGAGACCACAAAAGTACCTCACCAAGAGGATCAAGGGTCTCCAACATATGTCTTATTCTGCCAGACTAAAGAAACTTCAGCTCTATTCAGTAGCATACCACCTGCTCAGAGGTGATCTCTGCCTGACATTCAAGGCCATGTCCAATCAGGATCTGATGGACATGCTCCACCTCAAAAAATCCAAATCCATCAGGACCACGAGAGCTAAAGACTTAAACCTCGGCACAAGTAGGAATAGGACATGCTGGAGGGATAGATTCATAACCCAGAGGCTTCCCATGCTTTGGAACAGGATCCCAGTTCGTATTAGGCAGAGCACCTCACTGACTCTCTTCAAGAGAAATCTTGATGAGTGGATGGGAGATCGTAAGTTTACCCCAGGGGTCACATCTGTGTCACTGCTAGACAGGGGCACAGTAAACTAATTCTATTATATAAGGAGACCTTCATTGTGTCACTACTAGACAGAGGCACAGTATTCTAGATTTATTCTGTACATTTTTGTACCATTTCATGGGGTGGCAAAAGCCACATCACTATGGCTAGGCTTACAAATGCCCCAGGGCAGATAGCCTAGTACTATACTATGAAACTATGAAACTATGAAATTATGAAACAATCAGGTGTGCCCCCGGGTAGAAATGTATAAATAATAGTTGTCCCCCCTCTATGTAGAAATGTTGATAAGTCTATGCAAAGTGTCTCATGGAAGCCCTGCAGGCACAACATGATCCCTGTTGATTTATGACACAAAGGTGAGCCCTGCTGTAAAAATACAACTTGATTTTCCACACACATATAGTATAAATGTTTATAGCAGGCATGCTCATACACTTCAACAAATGTAGTGGATTTCATTCAGCGTTACAATGAAAGGTCATACTGGGCATGCTCACACACTTAAATAAACAAAGCAAATGTCAGGCAACAACATACTGAACGGTCATACTAGGCATGCTCACACACTTGGGCTAAATATGCAGGTGATAATAAGGGATCTATGGACAAATGTGGTTAGTCATCTCTACTTCCAGAAACACATTCACAAAGTGGTCAGAAAATCATGTTATGTATTCACACAACCTGCCAAGGTCTGTGCATGTAGGTCAAAGGAGGTTCCCTCTACTCATCAGTCATTAGACCCATCAGAGACTACCACAACACACTTGTGATGAATCTGACTAGGCACCATCAGCAGCTGGAAAGAGCACTGAAGTACCTCAACAAGAGGATTACTGGCCTCAAACAGTTCCCCCATGTAACAAGACTGAATTTAACCCAATCTGTACTCTGTTGCATACTGTCTACTCAGGAGATCTCTGCACAACATACAGGTCCATGTCATGGCAACACTCAGATCTGTTCTGAGTTATAGCTCAATGGCACTAAATATTCAGACCCAACTGATATTGCCAACATCCTGGCAGATAGGATCAGTGTTAACTTTAACCCCCTCTCACCCATGACAGAGCACATTACTATAATGGAAGACTGCAAAGTTGCTGTCATCACGGCTGCACAGGTAAAAAACACTCTCCAAAGCCAGTATCACAGCAGCCATGGGACCAGATAACGTCCCAGGCTGTGTTCTACACAAACTACAGAAAGAACAGGCACCACACCGATGTACCAAGTTCAGTCATAGCCACACCTCAGGCTTTGTGCCAGCTGAATGGTGCACAGCGACGGTTATCCTACTACACAAGGATGGAGACACCACGGACCCCAGGAACTAGCGCCCCATTAGCCTGATGAGCCTGCCCTTCAAGGCCATGGAATGTATCATCATACAACTTATAAAAAAATACATTTGTAATCCCCAAACCCTGGACCACAACCATGTTCGGTTTGTAAAATGCAGATCATGTCTCCTAAACCTGATAGATGACATTGAAGCAGTCACCAGAACTGTAGACAAGGGTAAGGTGGTTCGCACAGCCTATGTAGATCCTGCCACTGCTTACAACACCATACCCCACACTCTGAAAATATAGATAAACCCACTAAATGAGGTATAAATTGCTATGTCACAAGATGGGTTGCCAACAGGCTTACTGACAGAACACACACTGTGAAAGTAGCAGACTCCATGTATGACTCTGGACCAGTGATGAGTGCAGTACCACATGCTCCAGTCCTGGGTCTTGTCCTGTTTAGTATTTCCTTCCCTGAAGTAAACTTTAACATGGAAGGTTTGTGGCTACTGAAGTTTCCAGATGACTGCAAACTAGGAGCCATAATTGTAAACACTATAGATGTGGACATCCTACAAAAGGGCCTCACTGAGACAGATGGCTATTGTCAAAGCCATGGGCTCAAGCTCAGTGCCAAAAAGTGCATTGTCATCCCCTTTGTTAAAAACTCTGTAGCCATGAACTACAACATAGGCGGTAGTATACTTAACACTGAAAGTGTGACAAGATACCTTGGGTCACAGGTGGACAGTGGACACAACTGTGATAATCACATCCCCACAGTAGTCAGGAAATCCTCCTATGTGGCACACCTCATCACAAAAGGTGTCTCAGGGAGAATAGAAGAGGACATTGTTCCCCTCTACTTATCACTCACTAGAACCATAATAGAGTACAATGCCCCTTTTGCTATGTACCTCACAAGATAACTACAACAACTGGAAAGCCTGCAGCAATACCTCACAAAGAGCATTAGCGGCCTGAAATACATGCCATACACAGACCATCTCAAAATGCTCCAGCCGTACTCCCTTGCATATCACCTACTCAGAGGTGTTCTCGGCCTAACATACAAAGCTATGTCAAACACAGAGCTTTTGGACATGCTCCACGTAAAACAATCACATTCCCTCTGATCATCAGACCCAAAACCACGAGTGAAATACCAAAGGAAGGGGTGTATACATTTACCTTATGGATACCCACACCTTCAGGTTAGTGGCACAGCATAAGGCCTTGGAGACCATGCAAGTGCAACTAATCTTGGGCAAAGCTGCTTATCAGATTGTAGCATGCTACAGATCACCTACCTTGTCTCAGGAACTTCACTCAGTATTCCTGAGAACAGTGGAAAATACAAAGGTCCTATCAAACACCATTATATGAGGAGATTACAACTAGCCAAACACTGAGTGTGAGAATTACTTGTGTACAACATCCTTTGCCCAATGTTTCCTAGAGTTTAAAAACTCTAACACCCTGGAACAGCTGGTCACCATGTCCACTAGAGGTAGCAACATACCGGACCTGATCATCACCAACATGGGGTACCAGTGTACCACAGCAGAGATAAACCCCTCGCTGGTAATATCAGATCATAAAGTAATCACACTGGACATCCACATTCTGCCCCCCCCCCCAGTCAATGAAACCACTGTGAAGACATTTTCAAAAGCAAACTGCACACTTCCCAAGACCAAAGTAGAAAGTTCCAAAGCCCCCTTGCTATAGGCTAATGCTATACAATCTGCCGAATCATTTACAAGTGCATCCTATGAGCATCTACAGGGATGCATTGATCCCAAATAAAACCAAGATGCACTCCTCCAAAAATAAGCAACCAGTCTTGTGGTGGTCACACATAAATAAGCTAGACAACAGCAGGTGGAAACGAACACATGATAGAGCAAACTTCACAAAAGGAAAGGCATCACTGATCATTATTAGGAAGAAACAATGATCGCTCATAAAATAATCCAAGGACAGTTTCTAAAGACAAATTGCCAAGGAATCTAAGAATAACAACCACAAAGCCTTCGTTAGCTATACCAACCATGTAGGTGGCAACTTCCAAATATGCTGTCAGCTACTGAAAAATGGCAAGAAATACACTGAACCAACTTACATTGCCCACATCCTGTGGGAGAGGTTCAGTGCAAACTCCCCCGCATCACTCCCAAAAGGGCCTGTGTCCATCCCAGAATAATGCAGAGCCCCAGACTTCATGGACATGCAGGTAAAGACAGCTCCCTCCAAAGCTAAGAACACAGCATCAATAGGACTGGATGGTGCCCCAGGCTGCGTCTTACACCAGCCCCAAAAGGAACTACACCCTCACCTACATTCACTGTCCAGACTCAATCGTACCACAGGTTATGTACCCAAAGAATGGCATAAACCAACAGTCATCCAGCTCCACAAAGGGGGTGCCACAACAGAACCTGGAAACCATTGCCCTATAGGTCTACTCAGCCTGGTCTGCAAAGCTATGGAGCAAATTATCATGGAACCCATAAACAGAGACATTGGGGAGCTCCAGACACTGGACTCTACCCAACTTGGCCTTGTTAAAGGCAGATCCTCCCTCCTAAACCTAGTTGACTTATTTGAAACAGTTACCAAGGACATAGACAGAGGGGAAAGTAGTCCACACAGCACACCTGGACCTCTGTAAGGACTTTCTACACCATTCCCCACTCTGCATCATGGACAAGCTTACCAGCTTGACCATTAACAGCTATGTCACAGGATGGGTGGCCAAGTGGCTCACAGATCAAACACACATGTTCAGGGTTGCGGGTGCCATGTCCGACTCTAAACCAGTCACAAATGGCATCACACAGGTCTTGGTCCTGGGACCCCACCTGTACAGTAGATACTGCTCAGAGGTACAGGCAAGCACGGGAGGAGTATGGCTGAACAGGTTTGCAGATGACTGCTAACTGTGGTCCATAATCAACTCTACGGCTGACAGAGACATCCTCCAGAAGGGTCTTACAGAGACAGATACCTGGTGTCAAAACAATGCCCTCAAGCAGAATGCCAAAGAATGCACAGTCATCCCCTTTGGATAAAACAAAGTGCACACAAATTACCACATAGGTGGTAATCCAGTATGTACGGAGAAAGTCATTATGGCCCTGGGGACACAGGTAGATAGTACTCTCTCCTTTGATGATCCCATGGCCAAAGTGTTTAGACATTCCTTCTATGTAGCCCACCTAATGTCACCTAATGTAACCCACTTTGTCTAGTCTGATGATGTCACCATCCTACAAATATACCTGTGGAAAGAAGAACTCACAGTAATGTGTATAGCACGTTGTGTAAATGCATACTCCTGTAGTGTCCTAAAGTAGTTAGGTAGTGGTTTGAATCCTGCACTTGACAAGTGTGTTTGGTTGTGATCTCCTTGGAGAGTCGCAACCTTTTTGGAGAGTAGTAAAACACCTTAAAAGTGGTATACTTATCTTTGTCAAGTCTGATGATGTCACCATCCTACAAATATACCTGTGGAAAAGAAATTTCCCAGTAATGTGTATAGCGTGTTGTGGTAATGCATACTCCTGTAGTATCATAAAGTAGTTAGGTAGGTGTTTGAATCCTGTACTTGACAAGTGTGTGTTTGTGTGCGATCTCCTTGGAGAGGAGGAGCCTTTTTGGAGAGTAGTAAAACACCTTAAAAGTGGTATACTTATCTTTGTCAAGTCTGATGATGTCACCATCCTACAAATATACCTGTGGAAAGGGAGATGTCCAGTAATGTGTATAGCACGCCATGTTCATGTGTACTGCTCTATTATCATAAAGTAGTTAGGTAGGGGTTAGAATCCTGCACTTGGTGTATGTGTGTGTGTGGTCTATGTGTGTGACACTGTTGATCAATGTGTTGTGGGTTTTGCTTTTACTACTGTATGACAACAGTATGTGCATTGCACATGTCAGGTATCTGTGTAGCAAATACATATACGTACATGTGACCTCAATTATTTCCTAGGTGAGAACCCTGCTTTCTCCATAAACACATATGTTATCTTTGCTAGAGTGTGCTGCTGCTTTCCAGACCTTACGTCACATCTGTATGCTTGTGACAAGGCCAGCCACTGCAGTGATCCCTGGCCTAGGTCATCCGGGTCACACACACTCATTACGGTTTCTATTGAATTGTGTGAGTGAGGGTTTATGGCTGAGGTATATTACAGATCTGTTCAAATGCAACAAAGTCTGTCAATGATGGCTATTCATTATAGGTGTACAACAACCTTTGTGGATATGCATGCAGACCCCTTATTGCTTATGTGATCCAGTGAGGGATTTCTAAATACCTTTGGAAATGTGATTACCAAAGTAGAGATGACAACACTTGGCTGCATGTACACATTGGTACCTGTTCAACATGTTGGTGGCCACTACCTATGAGGTACTGTGGGGACACTATGTTTTGTAAAGGTGGATGACTATGCTTTGGTTGGCTTATAGCTTTACAGCATGGGTTTGAGAACAGGTATCTGTCTGTATTGTACCCTTGTGGAGGATGTGTGTGTCATCTGGAGAATGCATTATAGGCCACAGTATGCATTTCCAGATGTGGACGGACATATCCCTACTGTGAATGCTTGTACCTAAGAGTGCTATATGCCAAACAGGAGTGGTCTCAGGAATGGGTGCAGGTGAATACCATTGGTTACTGGCATAGTATAGTACCTGAAAGATTCAAATGTTACTGTGTGTCCTACATTTGTGTGTCAGTTGTCAAGACATCATCTAACGATTGTTTATGGTCAGGCTGTTGAGGTTATGTATACTACCAGAATGCAAAACAATGACAGATAGTAACAGTATCACCCACAGCACAGTGTCAAACCATGCCATACACACATGTGTACTCAAGTTCCAAAATGTGTGTAGTACAATGCATACTGGCCACCAATAAAAACTATGGAGTGGTACTGCGTAACACAGGGCATGTCACCCTGCCCATGTGTCCACTATGCACGTAAATGCAGACAGTGCATCTCCACCATGTTCACAAATGTACACCTTCAAATCTGTGCTACACACATCCCACACGTACTGTCCACTCTCTAACGCATGCTGCCAATACTACACACATCAGCCAAGTGGCACGTGGGCGGACAATACACTATCAGAACTAACACTGGTGTAAACAATACTACATTGACAATCATAGTTTTAATGCATCAGTCCTGCTCAGCTACACCTTCAAGGATATCATTACACTCTACTGCTGACAACATGCTAACATTGCTATACTGCTGTAAAGTCACCCTATGCATCAGCACCATGGTAGCCTGTTCCTGCATCAATGTTACAGATGACAGGAGGTGGCACAGGTTTCATCATATGCACAGGGTGTGTTGTTGGTTTGCCAGAGGCCTACATTGAGCCATACAATTGACATGTATGTGTGTGTGTGTGTGTGTGTGTGTGTGTGTGTGAGGGCCAAGAGTACTGCTATGGGCCAATGTTGATGTAATGTGTGCGGGTATGTGTTAGCCCTAGGTGTCTGGTTTATGTGTGTGTATGTCTGCATGCACACAGTTCCACCATGTGGCTGCCATATATGGGGATTTGTGGGACAGCCAAAGACTATACCTGCCAGGCTTTACAGATCACCGTCTCTGGCCACGGACACGGTACCTGTGCCTGGCAGGTATGCTACTGACAGTATCAGGTACTGAGCCAGATTGGGTACTATTCTCAGAGGTGGACAGATGTACACTGGACCCAGGTCCCTGCTGGGACTGTCCAGAGCCACTTGCACGTGGTCTTCTAGGACAGTCTATGGACAGCCCACCCCCAACATTGCTGGGGCTGGTACTGGCACTATGGGAGTGGCTGTGACTTGAGGGACGTCTGCAGTGACTGCCAGCTGCTGATGTAGCTGGCATACGTCCATGTCAATGTCTCAACCGTCCCGCACTGTCCTGACACATGGACATAACATTGCAGAGGACATCTAATGTCTCACCCCAACATCTATCAGTGACCTCAGTGTAATTACGGATGGCACCTGCTAGGTCATGGATACTGTCAATTACAGTGGTGTTATGTGCCCTCTGTGTCCTCAGTCCCTGTCTGGTGTACCGTTCCATACATGTCTGTGCCTCCATGACAGCCTGGAACATGCGTGAGGTTGTAAGACCTGTGGCACGTCTGCCAGGGGCATGATGAGCAGCAGTGCTCCGACAAGAACCCCTGGACATCTTCCTTTGTAGTACCCTTCCAGACATCTGGGTATGGCTGCTGTGTTGGGATGCAAGTGCCATAGATACCACACCGTCCTGGCCAATGCCGACTGTATACTGTCCCTCAGCTAAGGGCATTGGTGATGGATGTATTGGCAGTATGACTGTGTGCATGGATGGGGTGGAAACTTGTGTTCTGTCGATTGGTGGCCCAATGATATACCCTGGCAAACATGCCTGTGCCTCAACACACCTATCCTCATTATCACTATTTTGCTCAGTGACATCAAGTTCCCTGCTGCAGTGAACCAGCCCAGCCTCAGCACCTGTGAGAGGAAGACAGGAAACACACTTTACGACCTGTACATGATGTCGGAACACATGCACACATGCACACATGAACACATGCACACATGCACACAAGAACACATGAACACATGCACACATGAAAACATGCACACATGAACACAAATACACTCCTCACTTAGACACACACACACATACACACACACACATACACACACACACACACACACACACACACACACACACACACACACACACACACACACACACACACACACACACACCACCACCAATCCAGAACATACTCAATAGCGGTTGATGGTGGGGTACAGTATCTCAAGCCAAACAGTCATATCATACGTGTCAGCATGCAGGACGTGTGTTGCTCAACAGCATGCAGTGTGAGTGTAGACAGCCCTTGCTAATAACAGTATACATGGCTCTGATGCATGTGTGTTGTTGTTCAGTGATTGGCATCACCCTGGAAAGCAATGTGTACATGGACACAACATTGCTGTGCAAGAATTGAAAGTTCTGCAATGTCCTGTGCACCATCACTCACAGGTATACATACCATGGCTGGATATGTATCTGTGTGTCACATAGATATCCATTTCTGATTAGAGTGTCTGTGTCTTCAGCAGATAATTGTAGACACAGGTTTAGCACATGCATGCTATGTATACACACAGGATGAGTGGTGCATGTATACCTGATGGAATACCACTGCTCAACATAGCCATTGTACAGTGGTTATGATGACTGTAGGACATATTGTGTACATGCCAATGCCAGCCATGACATGGCATGCTACAAAACAACTGCAACATTAAACATCACACATACCCAATGTGTGTCATGTGACCTATACACTCCATAGCATTACAAGACATATCTGTGTCACTTTGTACAAATGGTGATTGCTATGCATATTGTGTATAGGTGCATATGTTTGCACACACACAACAGTGAGGTGCATAGCAATGAATGCTATGTGTAGTACTGTGGTTACTGTAACTGGATGGGGTGTAGTACCTTGAGCCATCATCATGCAGCATCATGTGGTCACTCAAGGCTACTAATGTGTGCCAGACCGGCACCTATCATGCTGTACCTGAACTGTAGTACCATGGCTACATTCACCAGCCAGTTGTTACATGGGTTTGTAAGGTGCCCAATAGGGAGCATTACCTAACATGAATGTGTTATGTGTTGCAGAGTGTCGCACAGCCCCATGATAGGCCCCTACCCCTCAAGTATATTATGTGTGCTGTGTTGATGACATTTGGGATACTGGAGTGTGACCTTACAGCGGGTGACTGAATATGCCATGTGTAGCACATTAACATGTACTGCGTATGACAATGCTGTGTATGTTGTCTGCATGTGTATCGACTCTGCCTATCCAATGTCCACTACAGTTTTGCCACAATTGTGTGGGATGCTCTGTGTATTGCATGTGTTTGAGGCAGCTACTCACATTACTGGGATGTGCATCGTCTCACAGCAAACATGCACAGCATGCATTATGCATAGGTATGTTACGTGTACATGTCCTACACCTCACCTATGACATGCACATATATTATGCAATATTAAATGTAGAACACACTCACCAGCATGGGTCTGCTGCCTTGCTGTCACACCAGAGGGACCTACAAGGATATGAGACAGTTCATCAGTGGCAACAACTGTGGCATTGCTACGGTGGGTTTGCAATCTTACAGTAGTGCAATGGTTGGCAGTCACAGGCCTACAGATTATGTTCCAAACTATCAGTATTGCACAACACCAGGCTCCACATCTTTTAAGTACACAGTACACATCTTACATATGCATGATCTACCAATAGAGGTAACAGTAGTCTACAGATATGCCATGTTACCTGCACGCTCCATGTCAACTTGCTGGGTGGCTCTGGCCTCCATGATGATACATGTTTGCTGTTGTTGTTGTTGGCCAGGAGCCAACAGGCTGAGGAGCAGCTTCTCCACTCGGGTGAGGGGGGGATGGATGGCTACCCCACCACCTGTGGCAAGCTGTTGTCTATGGACATCAGATGCATGCTGCCGGACATGTCTAAGTAAATCACTACAGTGATGGCGTACCTGCTCATATGTCCAGTTATGCATGTCTATGTCATTTACCCAACAGATAACATCTTGCCACAGTGCAGTCCGCTCATGCTGGTCCTGGATAGTTCTTGAGAACAGCAGGGCGTAGTGCTGAACCAGGCTGGTTGTTATGTGCTCATCCTCGGCTGGGCTATATGTCGGATTGCGATGGTGGGCCATAACCCTGGAAGACAATGAAACAATATGTGTGAGCAAATCATGTGGCACACTTAACATTCTAAAGTACAGATATCACTGAACTGCCATATATAGCAACTTATTGGCTATCAGAGGATACACACTTTCAATACCACATATCAGTGCTCATACCACAACTGCCTGACAGTGCCTGGCACGATCTATATATCAAACCATGTTCTGCACAGCAACAAAGAGAAACCAGTATGTAAGACTATACAACAGTACATGTCACACTGTATGCGACACAATGTACCACCTAGCCACAGGAGGTATATATCAAGTTAATGCATACAGAAATATGTCATCCATTGCAATGATTGTAAAGTCCAGTTACAGTATTACCAGTATACCACACTAGTTGTTGGTGGCAAACCTGTGCCTAACATATGTGCACATTCGTTAGTATAGGTGGCATACTGCTGTACTAGACTATACATGTTGCTAGATATGCACATATATCCTGTAACACACATATGACCGAAGGCATGTTACACACATAGCCACACACACATCAGACATACATAGAAGACACAAAGGTATGGCAACCCAGATGAGCTTTACCTATGTACCATATAATACTGTGTGTCAGTACTTACAAAACCTTATGCCTGAGGTATGTAATCTGTAAGGACTACAGGGAACACACATAACAGTGTTTCCAAGCAATGTGGACATACACCATACTGTGCTGTTTAGGCCTACAGCCTCAGGTAGTACTACAGTTCATACGGGATTTGGATTCACCAGCAGTACCAATCAATAAGCATACATGTACTGCTTTAGCCTACAATGGCACACCCCAGTCCACACCAAGGGACTACGTCAGACCGTATGCCATACTGCTTTTTCTGCCAAGCAATAGCATACACATCTTTTGCTGGGATCAGAGCTAGGACACAAAATAGCATGACAGAAACAATTTCCCACTAAGCTATCACACATTTACAGAACCTTGATACATTCACCAACACATTCACCATCACACTCAGTCAACCTCACATAGCAATTATTGCAACAAGTACATGTGGGTGTGTATCGGTTCATAGGTAGGTAATAGGCTATTGGCCCTAGGGCCTATAGAAGCCTAGCCATACACTACCCTGGCCTTTGACACACATGTAATTTAATTTCATGTGCCCCTATCCAGCAGAGCCACAGAGGTGATTCCCGGTGTGTATTTCCTATCTCCCATCCAATCATCAGGATTATTCATGACAACTGCTAATGAGGAGCTTGGTTTGCTATTGATAGGTGGTTTGTTCCAGAGTATGGGATGTCTCTGAGATAGGAATCTATCCCTCCAGCATGCTCTATTGAGGTGACAAGGTTTAGGTCCCTAGAGCATGTAGCTCGCAGTGATTGTGATCTGTTTACGTGGCACATGTCCAACAGATCTGGGTTTGACACAGCTTTGTATGTTAAGCAGAGGTCACCTCAGGGCAGGCGGTATGCAACACAGTGTAGCTGTGGTTTTGTGAGACGGTCTGCATAGGGCATCTGTTTGAGGCCGGTATTACTCTTTGTGAGGTATGTCTGTGGCCTTTCCAGTTGCTGTAGATGTCTTGTGAGGTACATACCACATGGGGCATTGTACTCTGTAATGGGTTTTATGTGTGATGAGTAAAGGGGAACACTGACCTATATTTCCCTGGATGACACACCTTTTGTGATGAGGTGTGCCACGTAGACAGATTACATGACTAGTGTGGCACTGTGATTATCAAAGGGGAAACTACTGTCCACCTGTGTCCCATGGTCTCTTATCACACTTTCAGTGTTAAGTAGACTACCACCTATGTGGTAGTTCATGGGTATGGAGTTTTTGCCAGAAGGGATGCCAATGCAGTTTCAACATTGAGCTTGAGTCCATGGCTTTGTCACCAGGCATCTGTCGCAGTAAATATGACCCTGTCTCCCTCTCTCTCTATATATATATGTGTGTGTGTGTGTGTGTGTGTGTGTGTGTGTGTGTGTGTGTGTGTGTGCGTGTGTGTGTATGTGTGTGTGTGTATATATATATATATATCCAAGTGTACATCCAAAACAGCACCCTGACTATCCTTCTTAATGTGTTGTATTACACAAAACTTAAATTTATGTCCTGAGTGCTGCTCTATATGTCTGACTAAGGCATTAGTATTTCTCATATGCCTTATATCCAATAAATGCTCACTGATTCTTTCCCTGAATGTTCTGCAGGTTTTTCCCACATAAAAAGCCGAACAATGGACACATTTAGCTAAATAAACAACATTTTTGGTATAACAATCAAAATGCCCATGTATGCCTATAGACACATCCGCTACAACAATTTTTGGACCAGTAACCAAAATATACTGACATATATTAGATCTACTACACTACATTGTACACACTACTGTACAGAACATAGATAACATGGATCAGATGTTTGACATTTAATGCTGAACTACATATGTCACAGTCATATCCCACTGCACACAGCTACACACTGATTTCGCCATGGCAGTAGTTATGCAGGGCATCTGTGCATGGATATGTACTGCTGCCACATATGGATGATTCAAAGTATGTAGACTACTCTTCAAAAACATCTACTACATGCCAGTAAATACATATCTGTTACATACCTTTCCTTTGTATGTGTTTGTATTTGTCAGTTCCATGTGTTTTGTAATTTTTTTTTTTTTAATATCTATTTTTTTAATATTTTTTTTTTCTGTTGCTGTTGTTGTAGATGTCGGTGTGTCTGTCTGTCTGTCTGTCTGTCTCTCTCTCCGTAGCTGAAATGAAATGATTGCATGTGTGGACAGCAAGTACAGCCTGCTTTTATAGGTATCTGCACTTGTGCATGTGATGGCCTCTGCACCAATTGGTGGCCACCATTTGGTAATTGCATGCAGCCTCCTGTGTGGTAATTGCAGTACTCACTGTCATAGCAACCCAATGCTATAAATTGCTAAGTCAGGTAGACGTAGCCCTTTCAGCTTTCCAAAGTGGGAACCATGCTTGTTTGCTGTGGACACCGTTGTGTGACTCAGAAGGTTGGTATACTTCTTATATCTGAAGCTAGGTGTGTAGCCAGTGATTTGAATGTTGTATTCAGTTCTTGAATGTTGCCACTTCCAGTACACAGCTGTCAGTGTAGAATTGTACTCACCCTTACAAATGCTAACACAAGATACATGTGAGTATGTAGCTGCCATACATACGTAGTTATTGAGATGTTTTCATTTGGCACATGAACTGTTTGTGAACTGCTATACTGTGAATATTAATGTACTCACTTCTGCAGAGTTTGTGCTTTTTTATTGTTGACATTAGCACAGGATGCTCATGAAAATTGGAGAATTCCAGTACTGAGTATGCCTACCTACATCCTTGCTGGACCCTGAACACACAGGTATTTTGTATGTTTGGGTGGGGATTGTCCTGCTATGATACTGTGTGGGGGTTGTAAAGTGCTGCTGTAACATTATTTACTGCTAGAATGTCTGGTTCTGTTATCACAGTCATGTAATGCAATTCCACAATAACTGCTGGCAAAGTTCCACAGAACAGGTTTTGTGTTATGGTATTCCTATCTTTGCTTTACATTCACTCATTCTGATGCATGATATATATATTTCAGCAGCAACCTGCTGTATATCTACTGTGGCTTAGTGGTACTTCATGTAGTCTAGTGTGGTCAAGGTCTGGGGTTCACAACTGATAGTAGTGTTTTATTTTGCTGCTGAGCAGAACAGGGGCCCTCACATGCAGGGTGACTAAGGTACTTTAAGCAGTTGTAAGCGGGTTTGCACGGGTTTGCATGAAGCTTAGCAATACTTAGCTAAGCACACACAAGCGCACACTCGTGCAAACCCGCTAACTACTGCTTAAATGTGCTTACTCCCGCTAACCCCTGCGCTCATTTCTTTGAAATAAAAGAAAATGGGGAGATAGGAAAGTGGTGAAAAAGGGGCACAAAGAAGGAAAGACAGTAGGGAAAACAGCTCAGGATGTGCAGGACGGCTATAGGGAAGGTCCATAGCTGCCAAATTCTTTAACAGCAACAGCTGTGCATATGCTAGAAATTTGGAGGGAAATTTGAAACCTTCCACCCCTGAGAGAGGGGTGAGGACAATAAAGTATGTTGTACTGCCAATTAAATATCAGTTTATGTGTCCAGCGGACATGTGTGAAAAATGGGCAGCTATGTATAGGGCGTAATTTTTTTTTGGGAGCAGATTGCCCTTTTTTTTCAGGTGAGAGTGGAATGTGGGGTAGGGGAAGTAGGCATATTTGGGGAGGTATGTTGGGGAGGTAAACAGAAAAGATAAACAAGACGCATACAGGGGCAGAATAGGGCACATGTGGTGGGTGAACACCATTGACGGGGAAGGATGTTTGGAAATCGCAAGCCCATGAGCCCACAGATGGCAACAGTGGAACTGAGATCCCCACCCATGGGCAGTCACCACTGCACCTTCACAGCCCAGGGGGTGGCTGTGCTGGGGGCTGCTTAGGAGGGGCAGGCTCACCCGTGAGTCACGCCACACGTGCCTCAAGCTGGTGTAGAGGATCAGCGACTGAACGCTCAATCTCCCTACGCACCACAGCCCGGACCATTCAGAGGATGATAGATGGCCCTCCTCCGGCCATGCTTGCCGGGCGGATGAGCCCCATCCCCTGCAGCGCTTCCACCCGAAGGTGGCACAGGGCCAACGGAGGAGGCAGTCCCGGGCTGGGCACCGGACCTGCTGGTGCCAGGTGCCATCGCCAGCTGAGGTGGGACAGGTGGGTCCGCTGGGACCGGCCTTCCAATACGTTCTATGTTTAGGGGGATTTAATGACAATATGGGTTGGTAACAGCCAATAGCATTCCAAATTAGTTGTAACAGCATGCAGTAATAGTCCCATTAACCCAACACACCAGAGTACCTACAGCTGAACAGCAAGCATAACACATGCATATATAGAACAACAGTGGACATTCCAACAGCATGCAGGATTGATTGGTGGCAACAGGCCACCAAAACTGTGGTATTTGAACAGGGCACATGCATCAAAGTAAATGCAGATATTTATAATCCAATAGGACATATGTCCCAACAAATGTTTTGAGATTACACATACCCACTGAGGTGTGGAATTGCATTGTTTATGCACATACAGTAGGGTGTAAAAAGATACCTCCATTAACAACTTATATGTACTTATAGTTTGCACTACATTCCTACTGACTGCAGTTATATATCCCCTAAATGTATTATTACACTAGGCAATGTCCATTAAGTTGTGAAAAGGGTTTTGCTAGTTGCTTATATACCTGACCTGTATCTGACATACAAACTGTCCAGGATGCAGATGTTACTGCTATGTATTTATATATTTTATTTATATTTATATTTCTACATATCTGGGTGTGTTCAGGTGACATTATCAGTTATATTTTAACAGCCCCCTACATTTCTAGCAGCACACTGACATTTTTGGGGAACACAATAACAAGCTACTCATGTGCCAGATTTAGCTATACATGCCAGCCATGAAACAACAGTTGAGGACTGTATATATGCTTAACAGTTGCTGGCACTCCCTTCATCCACTTTCTATGGGCCTACCCAAGTGTGGGTTGACAGTGCTTAATACAACAGTACTATTTCTATAATACAAGAGTACAACAACATTTCGAAGAAAGTGACACGGACACACTCCAGGAATTATACCTTTATTAATTACATTACACACTTTTCTAGAAGCTCTCTCATTTATTTTATATTACAGTGCATGCAGACAACTTATTCAAGACATATTATACCTTTATTAATGGGTTGCAACACTCTTTTTCAGGCTCTCTCCCTTATTTTATATAACAATACATGCAGAATAATTACTAATCTGCCTGGTAGTGCAGCCTTAGCAGCCTATCTGCATAGGCTTGCTGATTCGCAGCATGGACACCTGCAGCTGTGAAGTAAATGAAGTGAAACTGAGACATGTACCTATCCATAATATGGACGACAATAGCAATTCTTACATACTTCATCCCATGGCTACCTACTCAGTAGTGGGGCATTTTACATCCCACAGGCCTCCTGTATCCACTGGTTGAGTTGGTCCTGCTTACGTCTCTTCAGGTCTGTGTAGTGGTGTCTGAGCTGCTCACCAGTCTGAGGGACGCCTGTGGCACTGGTGAGATCATGTGCGAGACAGTTCCAGGCTTCTGCTTTGTATTCAGTGCCCTGGAACTGGCCCTGCAGGAGTCTGGCATCATGATTATGGACGAGGAGCCAAACCATCACTTTTGACTCCTCAATGCCCCACTGTTGTGTTCGAAAGCAAGAGCCCTCTCCAACACCAGCCATGCTGCCTGCAGATGGGAGCTACAACCAGTTATGGCAAGTATTCCTGCCTATGGAGCTTAAATATGCCTCATTTCCCGCACTTATTTATGATTGGCTGCTTTTGAAAATTCTCAGCTGAGAGCACACCTGCTTAGCACTGGATAAACTTTCATTAATATGTATGTGTGTGCTGACAGTGCATGAATATCAAAAGCTGTCATGGCTTAGTGGTTCAGTACTGTGATTATGGTGCACAATATCCCGGGTTTGAGGCCTGTCATTGCTTTTTATTTTACTACTGGCCTGACTGGCTAGGAGGTGTGGCTGTGTTTAGCCGACTTTGCTCAACTTTGCCCAATGTTGCTCTACATTGCCCGATGTTGCACTCGTTTGCACGGTGCGCAGCTTCGTGCAAACATGTTTTGTTTGCGCTAGTTGGCACGATGCGCAGCTCCGTGCAAAGCCATTGCGCTAGTTAAAGCAGTGCTAAGCTATGAGCAATTATACTTAAATGTGCTTAATACTGGTAAACTTTGCTTAGCAGTGCTTCACATTGCTTAAGATACGTTACTTATGCATTCTTCAGTATGCATAACCAATTCACCTTCTTATATATGTATAAAATATCGTTCACTACTACATAGGCCATTTCAATGCTTCTTACTAAATTTTAAAAGATAAATGTCAGGAATTATTTTTCTATACAGATTTCATACAGAATATAGAAAGGGGAGTGGAGGGACTCGAAACAGGAATGCCTCCTCTTTGTGCGAAGGCTCTACGCTATTGCTATTTGGCTTAATTTGCATATAAGTGTTTTATTATCCTCTTCGATGCCTAAACTGCTAACTGCAGCTAATCAGTGGGCAAACCCATGCAAATACGGGCAGCTATTTTGGGAATAATAAAAAAATAAGAGTTTTACATTTTATAATTGTACAGGGGTTTAGAATGTGGGGGAGTGTAGTGTTGTGTATGTACACATTTGAGCGGACTCGCTCATGTCATTTACATTTGACGATTGTGGGACTTGCAGGAACATGGATTTTTGGACTGCTCGGCAGTCTGACATGCCCCCTGCATTCGTGCATGCTCCGTGTTAGCCTTAGAGTTGAGTCAGTGTGCCCTCATGAATATGCATGGCGAGCTGACGTCATCCTCTTAGGCTGCAGTTTCGGTGTAAGACTTATTTAGTCTTACACGGAGGATTAGTGAATCCCAGGGTCAGTCTTTTTACTGTTGATTTTATGTTGTTTTAGCCATTTCAGGTATATCTATCTATCTATCTATCTATCTATCTATCTATCTATATATATATAGATATATATATGGGTTCCATTCATAATTTCGAAGTACTGAAATCCCGAATTTCAGTATTTTGAAATTATAACACTGAAGTCTTGAAATCCCAAAACACCAGAAGCGTGAAATTCAAAATCCTGAAGTACGGAGATTTTGAATTAGCGCTTCTGGTGTTGCAATGTGTGAATGGTTAGGTGTTAGTTCGGGTATGTATGTATTTGTAAGTTTGTTGGTTAGTGGCTTTAGTGTATGTTAGTGTATCTTGTGACTGTGATGTGTGTGTGCGAGGGACTGTGAAATGTGTGGGTGTGAGTTACCTTTGTGTTTCTGACTGTGCAATCTCAGAGTAAGTATATATAAGTATAAGTATATATAAGTATGGCAAAGTCCACCACATGGGGGTGCAAGGGTGCTTGACCCCATGCTTATATGTGGTCTAGGTTTGTCTGTGTGCTTGTGGGGGGAAGTTGTGTGTATGTTTATGTGTGGGCTCTGTGTATAGTGTAGGTTCAGGATTTTGAGTGTCGCGATTATGGGTTTTCAGGATTTGAAAGTTTTGGCTATGTAATTTCAAAATACTGAAATTTGGGATTTCAGTACTTTGAGATTTCATAGTGAACCCATATCTATATATATATATATATATATATATATATATATATATATATATATACATGAGAAAACAAAACTTTGCTGATTATGCAGAATGTTGATAGGTGTGTGAGATCACACAATTCTTTGGCTTGGGGAATATGCCCTTTCTCCAATGTTGTGTAGTCTAGGAGTTAGTATATATAATAATCAAGGGCTTGACCTCCCACTAGATACTGTGTTTTAACTAACTTTTTAAGTTTAAATTTTGCACATGTCAAGTCTGCTGCTCTGTGCATATATAATAATGTCATAATGTTTGCAAAGTCAACATTTTCTGGTAGAGGCTATAAATGTGGTGCAGCGGTAGCATTGTTGCCTCACAGCAAGAGGTTTTTATGTTCGATTCTCAGCTGGAGACCCTTCTGTGTGGAGTGTGCATGTCCTCCCAGCATTTGTGTGGGTTTTCTCTGGGTGCTCTGGTTTCCTCCCACGTTACAAAGATATCCATTTGGAGAGTTTGTCCCTGGGCCTCTGCTGAAAATTGGCTTTGATCCAAGTTGGACTTTCCCGGTTAACAAATGTTAAGTAAATAGAAATAAATAAAACAGAGCGAAAAATATATATAAATATATATATATATATATATATATATATATATATAGATAGATAGATACATATATATATATATATATATATATATATATATATATATATATAGAGAGAGAGAGAGAGATTCATGTATGTATATGGGGCTCCTCAGTTTTGTAAGTAGAACATATAAGTGTACCCTACATGTATAAATTCTTACTCCTGTCTTGTATTACTCATGATAACTCACTACTCTCCACATACAGCTTTACTTTTTCTCTAATTCTCTTAACTCTCACAATTTAGTCTATTCATTCTACTCCTCTTCTCCTACCAATTCTGACTACCTTAATCCTCATCCCCAGAAAAGAAAGGGCAATAGGGCTATCATATGGAGGAATGAATAGGTCTGTGGAATAACTGGGAAGGATGAGACACAATGGGCGGTATGAGGGGGGAGACAAAAAATGGTTGAGTCCTTGCTAAAACGCAGGAATTTAATGTCCATATAGGTTGTGCTCATAACATTAGAAAAGCAGCTACCAATGAACACATACCTAGGCATCTGTAAAGAGAAACTGCTAATGCCTTAAGGGATGGGTTGTCAAAAAGGTAATGCATAAAAAAAGACCTATGATGGATGGACTTCACATTAGAGTAAAGAGGACTTGTCATCTCAAATTTTCAAAAAATTATTGCAATTGTTCCCAGGGATGAGGGAGATGAGGTGAGAAAGAGCACTTATTTGTCTCTAGTACCCAGCAACTTTGAAAGTGGTTAAAATGGGAGTAGTGCATTGGTTTAGAAACACTGAAGAGGCCATTCAATTCTATATGGATGTTATGAAAGGTGCACTATATTATTGGATAATGAACCAGCAGCAACACAGGAAAATAATGTTATTCTACTGCAAACCAGACATACAGTAACTTAAATACCACCTGGATGTGGTACCTGAACACTCAGAGGCATCAGGGGAACAGCAAAGCAGTGACATTAGAGTTAAACTACAGCATGAAACATAAGCTCTACGGGTGAGTGAAATAGACACTGCCCAGGATATATCATTTATTAAATGTATGGAAAAAGGGATACATACCTCAGGTTTTCCAGCCTCACTGGAGGAGGTAATTGAAATAAGAAAGAAGGATGCAGGTTGGAGAAGTTAGGCAGGAAGAGAGAAGGTCATTCCTACATAACCTGCTGATGATCAGCAATAGCAGAAAAATGGCATCATCTCCAATAGGTGGAAAGACAGTTGACATGGATCCTAGAGGAGACCACCAACAAATCAACTAGCACGGTCACTATAAGTAAGAATATAGCTTCTGGAAAGCATTACAATGGCCATCAAACTCTGATCACTATATTTTGTTTTACTCTGTCTCTGTTTATATGCCTCTGTATGTGGTGTACTGATGATAAAGCTGACAGACAGGAAGTTACCTAAAGTCAAAAAATGCAGGAGAAAGATCCAAAATGACAATGCAGGTGAGGTAAGAAGATTCTTAACTCTTCTGTTTGAAGAACAGCCCTGTCCTTATTCTGTTAGGTTACTGGGAAGTGAATTAAGGTCACTGAGATGGCCATCCTTTTTATAGACACTTGCCCATGTATGTGTCAGGACAAAATTACTTGTTGAGAAGAAAAAAAAATCTCCTTTGTAATGTTCAGAGACATTGTTTTTATTCACTGACAGACTGAAGTGTTGGGGAACTCATTTTTTTTCTGACTTCAGTAGCGTGGGAGCGCCAAAATTATGAGTATTATTAGACCCTGATTACTGTTCTTTTTGAAGTATCTGGCCCTCATGCAAGGGGGGAGCGTGCTTAGCAGTACCTCAGGGAGGTACTACAAGTTATGGTCTGAAAGCACTGCATTAAAAGTATAATGATGAGTTAGATTCTTCTTCTTCCTTTGGGATGATGATTGCTATTGTAGGGTGCAGTGATATTTTTCAGATTATTAGAGGATCAGGGGATGGTATACTTATCAATGAAATGATTTAAGAAGAATGGTTGAGCCACTGCAATTCATTTGGTTTAGAACTATTATTTTTCTTTGGAAATAGACCTTATTAGTGGTTGTATGATGTCTGTTGTTAAATTAATTTGGACAGTGGGCATTTTTTATTTCAGGAAAGATCACCATAGGGCCTGGTTAATTCTTGGACTAAAATAAAATAAAATATAGATGCTACTGCCAGGACAGAGATTTTTGGCCAGAGTAATACACAAATTCAAAATAGTATGTAATGATAAGAGTAAATAGTAAAGTTTGGGACAGTGTTAACAGTGAACAGTATAACCTTCATGGAGAGATATTGGAAGGGGGCCTAAAAGTTAGGTCAAACTGTTCGTAGAAGAGTAGCCATCTGTGACCTTGGTTTTGGATAAAGGAGACATTTCTAATCAATAAGAGTGGGGACTCCTAAGCTGTTTGTAAATATATGCATTAGAATGGATCTTTATTACTGATGCAGATTTTAAACCACAAGGCATGCACCCCTGAAGGATGGGGGATGGAGCCAGTCTCTTGTATAAAGGATGTGGGACGGCAAAGAAATTTTGCAGTGATTCATTGTATGCAATGGTGTTAGAAAAGGCAAAGAAGAATAAAATGAATAGAACAGAGACATTCTCAGCAAGTATTATAAATGGAAAAGGCTGCTCTCGCTAATGTGGAACAAGTTCATTTAGGTAGTTTTGGTAAACGAGGACCAAAAGATAGATGGAAAAATCTTAACAGCTACATTGATGGGCGCAAATGTTATGAAAGAGATTAAAATACTCTTAGGAGCATGCAGTTTTGTGCTGCAAATGTCATGTGTCTTTCACCAAGATGCCAGCGTTCACAGTCACAGCGGCTCTATGCTGTCCTTCTTGGTATTTGTTTTCAGTGTTTTTTCTTTCTTCATATGCATGTTTTTTATTGTTAAGTTTAGTTGGGCTAATCTTAGATACAGTTGGCAAGATCTCTTGCATATCAGATTTCAGCACCATCAGGCTATAACAAGTGAATTTTTACACTCATATGACATACCAGAAGAAATAGCAAGAACACCAGGCTCTCCTTGGATTGCTGTCATCTCAGGCAAGAGACAAAGGTGGGGAAGACATAGGAAGCAAATATGTGGATGCAGGTCCAACCTACATGCTAGACTAAGAAAACATTCTCACAAACCACCTCTTCCCAGCATATTTCTTGCTAATGTCAGACATACTGCAAACAAAATGGATTTCAAACTTCAGCTACAGATTTCTGAGAACAAACTTGTAAGAGACTGTTGCATTTTATTATTTACAGAGACATGGCTACACTCATGTATACCAGATGCAGGCCACACAGCTTTTCAGTGAGACAGTATAAAAGCCTCAGGTAAGAACAAAGGAGGGGCTTTGCATCTATGTGAATAACAGCTGGCGTACTAATGTAAAGGTTGTAGAGTTACTGCCCTCCTGATCTAGAGTATATGATGATCAAATGCACGCAGGCCCTTTTATTTACCTCAAGAGTTCACTGCTGTTATCTGTGTACAGATGCTAATGCCTGCACAGCCACCTGTTTGACATCATTAACTTGCAAAAAATATCCACCCTGAAGCTGTTTTTTATCATAACTGGTGATTTCAATCAGGCAGACAAAGTCAGTTTCCCAGAATTTCATCAGCACATCAAATGTGCAACCAGGGAGGAAAATACACTAGACAAGGCCTACTCAAATATCAAATACAGGGCAAAACAGCTGCCTCATCTATGCCAGACCATCTGTCCATACTTTTGACACCAGCATACACTCCTGTTAGGAAAAAAAGATCAGATTAATACAGAGATTGTTAAAATATGGACGGAAGGTGCACGCTCGCAGGCTCAGCTATAGGATTGCTTTGAAAAAAACTGACTGGGCATTTTTGAGGATCAGGATTTGGAAGAGTACACATCTACAGTACTCTGCTGGATAAAAGTTTGTGTTGACATTTTCACTGTCAGCAAGCATATTTGTGTATATCCTAATCAGAAACCCTGGATGACTAAGGAGGACGGATCTCTTCTCAAGCACAATAATACAGCCTTCAGGTCTGGCAACAGATTCCTTTCGGCATGGCTACAGCCAACCTAAAGAAAGCCATCAAAGAGTCTAAAGCAGCCTATAAAAGGAAAATAGAGGATCACTTCAATAACAAGGACCCAAGACAGCTACACCAAGGTATTCAGCACATCACCAACCATAAATCCAGTAACCGTATGGCTGCTGATGGAGGTGCCTCAATGGCAGAGGAACTTAATTATTTCTTTGCACGTTTTCAGGTAGAAACAGTAGAGGTATTCACTCCTAGGAACCAGCAGATAGATCACAGCAGTCTAATGTCATCTATACCAACCTCCTACAACCACACCTTTACAGTATAAGAGCATGATAAAAGGCAAGTGCTCAAAGAGGTTAATCCAAGAAAGGCTGCTGGCCCTGATGGAGTGATGGGATGGATGCTGAAACAATCTGCAGACCAGCTCTGTGAGGTCTTCACAAAGATCTTCAACATGTCTTTGTCCAAGTGTACTATTCCACCTTGTCTGTAGTCAACTACAATTATTCCACTGCCAAAGAAAGCTGTAATCAATAGCCTCAATGACTACCGTCCGGTGGCATTTACTCCAGTCATCATGAAGTGTTTTGAACAACTGGTTCTGTGACACATCACAGACATTCTCCCAGTTATCTCGGATACACACTAGTATGCTTACAGAGCAAATAGGTCTATGGAAGATGCCATCTCTACTGTCTTACACAATGCACTTTGTCATCTTGAGCAGCAGGGGACCTATGTGAGGATGCTCTTTGTAGACTTTAGTTCAGATTTTAACACAGTTGTCCTGGATAGACTGGTCATTAAACTTGCTGGCCTAGGACTTTCAGAGCCTACCTGCCATTGGATAAAAGAGTTTTTGACTAACTATCATCAGATGGTTAGACTAGGCCTGTACTCCTCCTCCACTCTCAGGCTAAACACTGGTGTCACACAATACTGTCTGCTGAGCCCCCTTCTCTTCTGTGTACTCTTTATACTCATGACTGTGCCCCCTCTCATTGTACTAATGCCATCATCAAGTTTGTGGATGGCACCATAGTGGTTAGACTTATTTCAGGAGGAGACAAGGGAGCATAGAGCAATGGAGTTCAAAGACTGGCTATATGGTGCACTGAGAATGACCTTGTCCTGAACTCTGCCAAAACAAAAGAACTCATAATAGATTTCCAGATGCACAACATGGATCACAACCCTATATACGTTAATGAAGACTGTGTGGACAGGGTTTTTGCCTTCAAATTTCTAGGTATATATATATATATATATATATATATATATATATATATATATATATATATATATATATATATATATATATATATATATATATATATATATATGTATATATATATATATGTATATATATATATATATATGTATATATATATATATATATATATATACATATATATATATATATATAAAATCTCTCTTGGCCCATAAACACTATGGAAACACTTAAGAAAGCACAACAAAGACTCCACTTCTTGAGGATCCTCAGGAAAAGCAGTCTGCAGGAGAAGCTACTGGTGTCTTTTTACTGAGGTTTTATTGAAAGTGTGTTGACATACTGCATTTCCACATGGTATGCCAAAATTTCTGCAACAGTCAGAAAGACATTTCAAATGATTATTAACTCTGTCCAGAAAATCATTGGCTGCTCACTGCCCTCTTTGGAGGAACGTTTCAGCTGTCACTGTCTTAGCAGGGCAAACAATATCTTGAAAGAGCCTTCTCACCCTGGACATTGCCTGATTGAGCTCCTGCCTTCTGGCAGATGGTTCAGCTCCATTCCATCTCGGACAAACAGACTTAAGAACAGCTTTTATCCCAGAGCCATATGTAAACTGAACAATGCTAAATACTCATACTGAGTACAGTTAATAGCCATTTGCACTATAAAGTATATATTTACATTCCTGTGCACATTACTTTATTTCTTTCATGTGCAAAATATCCAAGTGCAATAATAATAATAATTGTTTACTGTATTGCATTGTACTATTCTGTATTGTCTGGTATTGTACTGTTATTCTATTCCTTTATTTATTCATGTTCATTACATGTGAATGTACCTTAGAATGATTGCTACAAATTTCCTTGTACTTGTGCAATGACAATAAAAGAATCTTATGTTATGATTGATGCTATCAAGGTGCAAAAGTGTTGGTATTGTTATGGAAAAAAATGGAGTACAGAGTTGGAAAGGATGTTGTGTTGGTAGGGAAGGGGTGGTCGGCAAGGAGTGCTCAGGAGGGCTGTCCTTACAGCTGGCCCTGTTCTTAAAATGGCTTACAGTGGAGTGGTTCAGGGGCAGCATTCCATACCCAGGGTCTGAATGGACATAGGTCTGAGTTATCAGCTAGTATCCAGTGAAACAGAACAGAATAGAAGGGAAAATAAAGGGATCAGCAGGTCCTAAAACTGCTTACATGGAATGTGGGTGGGGGGAGGGGCAAATACTCCACTAAAAGGGATTTTATGAATGGAAGAGAAAAGTTAAATATCATGAAGTAGCAGAAGAAGAGAACTGGATACTGGCAGGGATAAAGCAGATGATTGCAAAGGCCTATCTATAAGTACTGGGCATGAAAGCCCATACTATTGTTATGAAATGGTCATATGGCTGCTTGTTGGATTTGGCAATCTTCCATCTTTATAAGTATGGCTTCAAAGAGGTACTGCTATTCAGCCAAGTTGGCTTCTTAGCTCATATTACAATAAATTCTATTTAATTACCTCTGAAATATTTTGAAAAACAGATACATTAAAACTGAATGATCCGATTCATGTGCATGACTGCAAGTTACCCTAAGATGGAAAGTACCACCACTCCAAGAGGGAAGTAGAAAAAACAATCAGCTATCATCCTACACATTTGTCTGAGGATTTTTACATAACCTTGCTGTTTTCTTATACATGATTGGAATATGCCCACAAGGAGAAATGGATACTTGGGACTCTGAAAGCTGTCCTTGCTTAAATGGTGATTCTGCCATTCAGTTTGATTCTCCTTGTGGATAAGAACTGCATGACACTCATAGTACCACCAACAGCTCTAGCCTACCCATGCCCCTGAGCATATTACCTCTGTCCTGCTACCCGAGATCATGCTCATTATTTTTATATATACTTTCTAAAACTTTTCCTGATCTTGTCTCAAACTTTAATGTGTTTATCTAGTTACTTTATTTCAGTTTTTGAAGTTATTGTTTGACCCACTTTCCATTTCTTGAATTTTATATCTCCTATCTTAATTAAGTATATTGTTCTTATAAATTCTGATGTTAAACATCTTTTTAACATTCAATTTCCCCTTAAAAACCTGCCACATTTGTTCGGCCATCTTTCCAGGGAATGCATCACTCTACAATTAGTTTTGCATAGTGACTGTTTTTTACACGGATTCTATAATTAAATTTCTATGCCTTGGTTTAGATCTAGGTTTGTCAGAATTGTATAGCAGTAGCTTAACCTTTATAAACCCATGATTACCAGACATCAAAGTTGTAAAAACTGACATGCAGTAACAGTCATCTCTTTAGTAACACAAACAATATCCAATGTATTCCATTCCCTGGTAGGGTTGTTTACAATCTTCAGCAATTGTTGTTCCTCAGCATACACTGTAAATAATTTACATATCAATGTTCTAGGTCATTGGTACTTGATTTCAGGGTCTATGCACTTCATCACTGGTGTTATCATCAAATATGCAATAGTCACAGGTCTCCAAGCAATCTTTAATTCATATCATAAAACCTCCAACTGAATTTGTTTTTGTTAGAATGCTTGTTGCAGGGAAAGCATTGATACCTTGATAGAGCTGGCTTCAAATCATTGCTTTTTAACCATGTTCACAAACAATAACATCCATGTTATGTTAACAACATTTTTTGCACTAAAATATTATTAATGCTCCTAGCATTACCAACCAGCATAGATAATCAGTTCTGGCTATGGGTGAACTGTTACATTTCTGTGCTGACAAAATCCTTGTATTGTGTTAGTCAAATATTGTAATATATCTGCTGCAAAAAATATCTTATTTTGTCTTAACAAGTGGACTCAATGCACCATAGCAGGGTTTACCACCCAGCGATGTAAACCTTGACTCTAGATGATTGTCAGTGTTGAAGTGACACACAAACCCCATGTGCAAAACATGGAAAAAAGGAGTTACAGATGGATGGACAGATAGAAGTGGAATTAATGCTGTCTAAATACATGTGTCCACAATCAGGCTTGGATATTCTGCACATTCTCCACTTTTTAAAATGGACCATTTTTTTTCCATATATAAAGTTATTTACTGCAAAACATCTTTTCATTCACACTGATCCAACTCTTTCCCCACATATAATTTGTGAAAAATACAAATTATGTTGTCTAAGAGACATGTATGTTCCTTACTAACAATCAGTAAGTCCATAAATATGAAATCTTTTGGACAAGCATGGATAAAACAGCCGTATGCTTTCTTACATTAAGGCATTCCAAGGCCCTGCTCATATCCTGCATTTTTGCTCTTGTCAAGTATTACACTGTTCAGTGCTAATTATCTTCATTGCAAATTTGGGTACCATTTAATTTAATGATTATGCTGTAATAGGATCAAACTGAATGCTAACAACTACAGCAGCATCATTTTTGTAGGCACCCTCTCCCCTCATTGTGCTATAAAGACAGCAAACCTCTACATAACGGAAAAGAATTAGGGACTTGTATACTTTCCTTGACAGCTCCCAAACACTTAACCGTCATATAACAATGGAGGTTGATAAATCCTTTTATTTAGCCCAGCTAATTGCCAAAGGGATATTATCTAGGTCTAAGGAGGTAAATCAAGGGCTTATTTAAGCAATCCTGTTTTGGTTTGTTATTACTGTGGAGTTGCCTGGTAAGAAAAGTTTTATTTGAATTTCTTACCACTGTTTTTACTGTGCAATGATTTATGATGAGCACTTAATGCCCTCTGTTAAACTATGAAAAGAGACTCTACCCAGCTCACTGAAATAAGTAAGAAAGTGGTTATAATCCTATATTTTGGGAATGTTATCCTTTACCTCCAGAATCATGTCCAGGAATCTGTCCATGCATACCAACAATAATAAAAAGGCCAATATACCCCCCCCCCGTAATTTCCTTGCTAATGTTTAAAATCTTCTGTTAGATTAGTCCTTGAATATCCTGATTCATTTGGACTAATTTAAATTCAAGATTGGTTAGCATATTAAAAAGCTTTTACTGAAGTCCTCAGTCTGCACTTCTGAGTAATTTCTGTCTCCCAAATGATGCAACTACTGACCAAAGTCACAGAAGGATTTATAGTGACATTAACTCCTGTGAAATATATATTTTCACAGTAATCATGATGAAAATGTACTACTTTGTTGCCAACAAAAATATTTTAGTCAGATATAAAGATGCTATGAAGATAAAGACTGAATCCTTTATCAAAAAGTTTCATGTAGTCCCTTCTGAATAAAAAATGATGAGTTGTTATACTTCTTTACATCCTACCCCCTTCTACATCAATAACAAACAAGAGTAATTGATTGTCTACTTAGATCCCTCAGCCCAAAAGAGAGTAATAGTATCTATTAAACTGTGTTAGACTTCCATGTTTCTCATATATATCTGTTTGTTGTTTCTCAATGTTACCTTCTGATATGGAACTAGCAAATCAAAATTTTTGCTCATGGGTATATAGACACTGTGAAATATTACAAACAAAATTAAGCAAACAAACAGATAAAATATCTATGCTGTTGAATCTCAGGCATATCTTACTAAAATATTTACATTATAATGAATTTATTATTACATTAAAGCCAATTTTTATATTTAAGAAAACAAACTACACATTTACTATGTTCACAACCTTTTGTGTTATTAAGCTTCACTTAAAAGGAAAATGTACAGGTATAATGTTCCCCACATTTATTCCATGTGCACAGTTGTTTCTCTATCCTTGTGGAAATGTCCATTAATTTGGCAGTCTGGCTACTTTGTATTATTATACCTACTGGTATATATAACATATCCAAAGTATATACAGCTTATACCTACTGGTGTATATAACTATCCAAAGTATATACACCTTATATCCACTGGTACATATACACCATTTATATCCACTGGTATATATAACATATCCAAAGTATATATGGCTTATATCATCTGGTATATATAACATATTCAAAGTATAGACAGCTTATATCCACTGGTATATATAACCTATCCAAAGAATATACAGCGTATATATATATATATATATATATATATATATATATATATATATATATATATATATATATTTCTACCTTACATAGTCGACAGTGCAGAACACCGACAACACAATCATCAACACCACATAATCGACAGTGCATAAACACGACACCTCACATGCCCGACAACGAAATAACCAACGGTTCACAAACACGAAACCTCTTACGCTGCACACACCACAATAACAACAATCAACAAAAAAACACATCCCCTGTCCAAAAACCACACACACAACACAAGCACACCAAAATCCTTACAAACCCACACTGAACCTCACATACACAACTATCTACAACCCTAACCCAAACCCTAACCCTAAGGTCCGTCAGTATCGCACACTCAGCTAACCCACGCCCTAACCCTAACTCACTTAACCCGCCCTAACCCAAAGACGTTCACTACTGCACACTTACCTAACCCGCGCCCTAACCCTAACTCACTTAACCCGCCCCTAACCAAAAGACTTTCACTACTGCACACTTACCTAACCCGCGCCCTAACCCTAACTCACTTAACCCACCCCTATCCCCACAGACCGTAAATATCCACACTTACCTTACTCGCACCCTAACGTCCGTTACTACTGCATACTTGCACAGCCTTTTCTCTTGTCGGTATCTTCGGCATCGGTGTTTTCATCCGTCGGTCTTCTGCATTTTCGATCTTCTGGCGATCGTGATTGCATTGTCGATGTTCTGCACTGTCGACTTTGTAAGGTAGAACCATATATATATATATATATATATATATATATATATATATATATACATACACTGGTATATATAACATAGCCCCTTTATATGGCTACATGTCTTTATATAAACTGTAGCAAGTACATTTACTCCTGCTCCTAAACAAGTCATGAGGTTGGATACACAGGGGCACTGCTGTTATCAGATAACTGTATGAACAAATCACACTGCACTCCAACAAGGATGCAGCAAGTTTCGGATGAGTGTCCTAACTTAGGGCTCACCAGAGAGTTTTATCAAATGCCTATAGAGCAATCTCAATTGTGGTGGTATTCATTTTCTTATGAGTCCAGATTCTATTGTGCAGGCTTTGATAGACTTACTAAAGTAGAATCACTACATCGTCTGAAACGAAGATTCACTGTTATATTCTCCTATCAACCTTATCAGATGTCAAGTGGACACTGCAACTGAAATACCAACTCTTGGAATGACATATATTGTTAATATAATACTGTACACCATTAGTATGAGATTCCATATGTGTACTCTACAAAGTGGTTGATGGGATATATGATCTGGTTATCTGTTTAGCTGTCAATTTTCACCCATTTCACTATCTTAGCTATTAAGATGCATTTTATACAGACAGCAAGAAGTCAGTCTAATCAACGTTAGTCCATTAATTTGCTAAATGATTAAACCATTATGCAAAATAATACATACTATCACAGTTCACTGTTACGTCAGAGAAGTTTGCCTGCCCAGATGAAGAAGAAAATCCAGATGTGCACATGCAGTAGTAACTTCCAATGGTGTTATAACATTCTGAATTTGATGGACACATTGTTGTGGTACTACATTCATCATCATCTGAAATGGCAATGAAAACATACAGAACATGTATTAGTCTACAGCACACAATATTTATTCAGTATTTAAAATATTTCTTCAAGCAAACAACAGCCTCCCTAAGATCAGTAACTGTAAAGTTTATTTCTAATGCAGATAGTTAATAAAGCTAAAAGAAAAAATGGTGAAGTCCCCTGCTATACAAGGAAGCAATTAGAATTGATTTGATGAGTATTTAACATAAGTAATGGGAGTAATAGCATCCTTTTTTCAGACAGTAGAAAACATGGAGTAGCATTTAAAAATGTAAAAAGACATGCTAAGAAAAATGGTTGAACATCTGCAGTTTCATCAAAAAAGTCAAATAAATCAGACAGCTGCAAACTGGCAGAAATTAGTCTAGGTGTATGGCAAATACATTTCTACATAATCATGAAGATAATTATTGTTTTTATGTTTAAGACAACTTTAGGTATCTTTGTTATACACAATTGTGATAACATAAGACATGAAAAAGAATTTCAGTAAAAAGTAGGTACTCCATAGTGAAGGTATATAAACCAAATCTTGTTCCATTTTAAACTTTAGTAGCTTTATTTTAATAAATATGAAAATAAAAGTCATGAAAATCATTAGTTTACATGTAGGTTTGTTTGTAATATGCACCATCCTGTTCCTGTCTCACACTTATCTGGTCCATGAGTACTTTCTTCAGTTTGTCTCCCAGGACATGAACAGATGATGCAGCAGCTGCTTGGCTGAACTCATATTCGAGTACAATAGTGAACAGCTGCTCACACGAGGTAACAGCCATTCGAGTCCCTGGTTACCTGGTCTGTGAGTACTTCCTTCAGTTTGTCTCCCAGGACATGAACAGATGATGCAGCAGCTGCTTGGCTGAACTCATATTCGAGTACAATAGTGAACAGCTGCTCACACGAGGTAACAGCCATTCGAGTCCCTGGCGGCAAGCTAGTGTTAATTCAAACAGCTGGGGGCTCAAGTGATCATAGTGATTCCTAAAGTTAATATATGTGGATTTGTACTTTATCTGTCATACAGTTAGGTGTAACTACAATGTAGGCAGTTAATGCAATGCACTAATGACAATAATGTTATTTATATGTTCAAAGCTATAGCTGTGCTTTGCTTGATAATGTTATTAAGAGGAAACTGGAAAGTGGGAACGTGATAGGGTGAGCAATGACAGAAAGAAAAAAATAAAATGTGTCTTTCTTGTTAGTTTAGTTTAGTGGTGAGTATCCCCACCTGTCATGCAGTACACTAGATTTGATTCACCAACAGGGAGTGGTTACATCTTTTGAGAGGCTGTTAATGCAGATGTGTTAAGAAGCTTCTTGTGTTACAGGTTTTGTGTCTATCAGCATTCATTTGTCCATTCGGTGACCTTAAGCAATTCACTTAAACAGACAGTTCTTTGGTGCAAAAGCTAAATTGGGCTATTTTCCTCAATGGTCTCCTCGACTGCATTCCTAGCAACTGTCTATGACTGCTTCCACTCTGAGTGTGTAAAAGATCTATGGAGATCATTGGTCTACCCATGAAAACAAACACAAATAAATAAACAAATCAATCAATAAATAAAAGAGATTGGATATTTACTAAAAATGTTGCATAATAAAACAATAATTATAAAATAAAAAATAACATACAATTATATATTTTGAATATAATATATGTATATAGTATCACTTATCCATTGTGTTCCCCCAGGTTAATACTGAAAAGGGTCCAGTGGGATTGGTGTTCTATCCTGGTTAACAAATTTAAAATAAAATAAATAAATAAAATAATCAGTTTTATTTTAGTATAGGTCAGTTTGTAAAGGGAAGCAATTAAAGGTAGGACCTATACAGTAAGAAAATGTGGAGGGGCAGATTCCCTAATCATTTAATAGAAAAAGTTCAACTTTTTCTCACAAATTCTTCATTTCTTTAGTTCAAACATAGCTGACCTGTTGGTCGAAGGGTTATGTGAAAACTTCACTCCCCTGTCCCTGCCACACATACCCCATGACATCCCTACCACCTGTCCCCTACCTTGTATCTCTAAAGAGCAGCTCGTAAACACTCTCTCTCAGGCCAAAAACACAACATCTATGGGACATAACATCCCAGGCTGTGTTCTACATGGGCTCCAACAAGAATTAGCAACACCATTGGGTACTCTTTTCAATCACAATCTAAGCACCAGTTTTGTCCCAGCTGAATGAAAAATGGCCACTGTTATTCCTTTGCACAAAGGTGGTACGAACTATAGACCTATTAGCCTGACTAACCTTATCTGCAAGGCCATGTTGTGAATCATCATGGACCTTATCAAAAAAGATATAAGTAATCTCCAAACACTTGACCCTACTCAGTTTGGATTTATCAAAAGGACGTCATGCCTGTTAAACCTGGTAGACTTCTTTGAGACAGTCAACAAGGCCCTGGACAAGGGGAAATCTGTGTTACAGCCTACCTAGACATAGCCAAGGTGTTTTACACTATCCTCACATCACCGACAAACTTACACAGCTAGGTATCAACCCTTATATAATTAGATGGGTTGTTAACTGGCTCACTGATAGAACCCATGTAGTCAAAATAGGGGAATTTACCTCCAACAGTAAACCTGTAACCAATGGTGTTCCACAGGAATCAGTCTTGGGACCACTACTGTTTGGAATGTAAGTACAAGCAAAAACTAAAGGTCTGTGGCTGACAAAGTTTGCTGATAACTGCAAACTGAGAGTGGTCATAGAATCTCCAAATGATAGCAACATCCTACAAGAGAGTGTTACACAAGCATATGATCGGTGTCAAGGTCATGGCCTTAAACTGAATGCAAAACATGTATTACCATCCCTTTCAGTAGGAGTGATGTTCCTTCTAACTATAACATCAATAGTAACACCTTAAGTATGCACTCAGTGGTGAGAGACCTGGTAACACAAGTTGGCAGCGAACTTACCTTTGACCACCATGTCTCCAGTGGCAAGAAGAACATTCTATATTGCTTATATCATAAGTAAGGGCATTGCCTCCAGAAAAAAAATAAGTTATAACCTCTCTGTACACTTCCCTCATCAGGCCAGTAATTAAGTACAAAGACCCTTTTGGTATGTATCTTTCCAAGCACCTGCAGCAATTGTAGAGACCAAAAAGGCTCCTCACAAGGAAAATTCAAGGTCTTCAGCATCTCTCTAATGTTGATCATCTGAAATCACTGTCACTTTATTCTGTTTCATGCAGAGATTTGTCTTCCAGAGGTTACCACACCTTTGGAACAGACTCCAACTTCATGTCAAACAGAGCACCTCATTGGCCCTCTTCAAACACAATCTGAATGATTGGATGGGTAACCATAATTCACCCCGGGGGTTCCACCTGTGTCCCTCTTGGACAGGAGCAATAGGTGCTGATCATGTAAATAAGGATAGAACTTGGCTAGGTTTGTAACGGCCCTAGGGCCAGTAGCTTAGTAACAGCCTATGAGTCTATGATCTTATGATTACTTTCCATATCTCCTAAATTTTCTGACAGATGTCATACAGACAATGATTACAATGCTAAATCTACTTTTACATATATACATTTTTTTTTATTTCTGTTAAAAATTAATATTTTGAATACTTTATAAATGATGCCAAGGGCATTAGTAATATAGTTTAAAACTCAGAAGCATATACTAAACAAATATTAATTTGTTTATTACAACATGAGATGTCAAACTTTTTTATGAACAGTAAGTTGTTCCTTATTGACATCTAGTATTATGAGATCTGATATAACATCGAAATACAAATAAATATAGAGAATGGCTATTTTTGTAAGCCTTTATTTGATATTAATTTTATTTTTCAAAAAAGTGTAACCTGACATTGGAAACCTACAATGAGAAACAAATGTGATCACTAGACATACTTTAAACATATACAAATAAGTATCAAGTTAAGCTAAAATAAAACAAATGTTCCTTTCTGCTTCTCAACTCATTTCAAATTCCTCCAAGTTTGTTAATAGCAGCCCATTAGCTTTAGATCAAATGCCAATTAATTGATCAAAAATTTAAATTCATGAGCTACTTTTAAGGGATCTGAAGAAAGGTATACCCTTATATTGCATTCAAAGATTCTCCATTTTTTTATCTCTATACCTCAAACTAGTTGGTTACACAGTAGCTAGGTAGTCTTAGGTTAAGTATTTTTGTTGGCAGTTCACTTAGGTTCTCATAACTAAACTAGGAATAGTTGCTATGGTGACTCTAAATATTTGTTTATTATATCAAATTATGATGTGTTTTTTGATGTATTATTAAAAATACTCAGGTATTTTCTAATGAAAAAGAAACTGGAGTAGCCCATTTCATGTATTAATTCTATTTATCACAGAATATATAAAAAATGGAATAAACTTATTTGAAAATAAAAAAGTCTGCATTATCATTATTTGTTTAAATATACATGTCCAGAATAGTGACTGTAAAAGTGAAGGTTTCATCAAATAGCTTAAAGGTAAGAATGCAGATCCTATTCTTTTACTTCTATAACAAATCAATAAATAAATAAATAAATAAAATGCTTCAGTTAGAGACAGATAAATGGATATTTTGTATCAAATATTATTGAAACCTAGGACATTTTCTTCCATTAAAGAAAAAATGAGGGGAACCTCAATATTAAGGAGAAATTAATTTAGTTACAAGTTATATTTTTACACAGTGACACCAAAGGAATGCTTGCAACCTAAGTGCTGAAACTCGTAAGTATCTCCTAACTAGTATGTAATGGATACCAGGACTTACACTGCATTTTTGAAAAATATTTAAATATTTTAGCTAATAACGTAAAAAATACACCAATTCGGAGGACACTTTTAGTTATATTTTACATATGTCAGAAGATGACTGAAAGATGTGGAATCCTATTAGAGGGCAATACATTGAGGATTTCTGAATTATGATTACTCAAACAAGTGGAAAGCTCATTTGGTTTTGTTTAAATTTTTTTTTTTTTTTTCTGTTGTACTTAACATGTAATGATTTTTTTCTTGGCTGTCTCTGCAAGTCTGAGTGACCAAGACAAGCAGAAGCAGTGTTATCAGATGTTTCTTAGTATAATTCCCTGTTTATTCATTTTTATTTGCTTTTTATGAGAAGTTCACTCTGAGGTGTGTGTTGTGTCCTTATAACAGCACACCCAGGTGCATCAAGCTATTGGTAGAGATATCTTACTCCACAGAATGCAACCTGGTGTATTAAACATGACATATTCCCTACCTCATTGTGTTTTAATGCCTACAGAGAAGTCTTGAATAAAAAATGAACATGTGATAGTTTATATTTCATCATTAAGTAGGCAATGCTTCAGTGAGTAAAATGTAAAGATGTTAACACATTCTCCATCCAGAATGCAACAACATGTGATTTGTTTAAAGGACTGACATACAAAGATAAGTAAACATTTTGTTGGAGTGCTAGTCAAATAGAATAGAAGAGTGTTCCAGAGTAGAACTATTTATAATAAGAGTAGGAGGCATCAAACAATGTTATTCTTAAATGGCACAGTGAATGTCAGGTTTAGACTTACCCTGGGATTCATAGGTTCATAGGTAGGTACTAGGCTATTGGCCCAAGGGCCTACTAAGCCTAGCCAGCAAGGTTCCATATCTTACACCACCAAAGAAAGTTATTTTCCTGTGCCACTGTCCAGCAGAGACACAGCAGTGATCCCCGGGGTGTATTTCCTATTTCCCATCCACTCATCAAGATTTTTCTTGAAGAGTGCTAATGAAGAACTTTGCTTGGCATAGATGGGTAGCTTGTTCCAGAGTATAGGAAGTCTCTGGGACAGGAATCTATCCCTCCAGCGTGTCCTGTTTATTGTGGTGACAAGGTTTAGGTCTCTAGAGCATGTAGCTCAGAGGGATTGGGATTTCTTTAGGTGTAGCATGTCCAACAGCTCTGGGTTTGACATAGCTTTATATGTTAGGCAGAGGTCACCTCAGAGTAGGCGATATGCTACAGAGTAAAGCTGGGGTTTTTTGAGGTGGGTCAGTGTAGGGTATTTGTTTGAGGCCAGTAATCCTCTTTGTGAGGTACTTCTGTGGCCTTTCCAGCTGCTGCAGATGTCTTGTGAGGTACATTCCAAAAGGGGCGTTGTACTCTATAATGGGTCTAATGAGTGATGAGTAGAGGGGAACAATGACCTCTTTTGTCCTGGATGAGAACCCTTTTAAATGAGGTGTGCCACGTAGAAGGACTTCCTGACTACTGTGGTGATGTGACTATCAAAGGAGAGACTACTGTCCACCTGGGTCCCAAGGTCTCTTATCATGCATTCGGTGTTAAGTAGATTGCTGCCTATGTGGTAGTTCATGGGTACAGAGTTTTTACCAAAGGGGATGACACTGCACTTTTTGGCATTGAGCTTGAGGCCATAGCTCTGACACCTGGCATCTGTCTCAGTGAGGCCCTTCTGTAGGATGTCCACATCATATGGGGACTTGACTATGGTGCCAAGTTTGCAGTCATCTGCATACTTCATTAGCCAGAGGCCTTCTTTGTTAGCCTGTACTTCAGAGAAGTAGATACCAAACAGGAGAGGTCCCAGGACGGAAACCTGTGGTACTCCACTTGTCACTGCTTTGAGGTCAGATTTGGAGTCTGCAAGTTTTACAGTGTGGGTTCTGTCAGTGAGCCAGTTGGCAACCCATCTTGTGACATAGGGATTTATACCTAGTTTAGTGAGTTTAGCTATAATTCCAGAATGGGGGATGACATCGAAAGCCTTGGCGAGGTCAAGATAGGCTGTATGAACCACCTTACCCTCATCCACGGCTTTGGTGACTGCCTCAAAGAAGTCGATCAGCTTCAGGAGGCATGAGCTGCCTTTCACAAACCCGAACTGGGTGGGATCCAGAGTTTGGAGGTTACCAATGTCTTTGTTTATGAGTTCCATGATGATACAGGCTCGTCAGGCTAATAGGTCGATAGTTTTATGTGTTAGTGTGATGAGAAGCAATGATAATCACATATGCATGCTCATGCAGACAGCATGAAGAGCTACATAGGCAAATAATGAAAGCTGTACCAGGTAGGGAATGTGCATTGAGTACAATGTGAATATAAATCATACATATGAATTCAGAAATAGTTAAGGGGTAAACTGCAAAGGCAGCTACAATAGACAGGTTACCAGGCAGGAAAAGTGTACAGAGGATAATGTGAACAGAAATCAAAGAGATGTATGTAGAAACATTTAAGGGGGGTGAATGTTCAAATTGTAGTAAGATAATTTATGTGAATGTGCTTATGTGCCAAAGACAGTTTTATAATAATAAAATTGTGTAATATGCATGTCATAAAAATTAATGGTGGTCACACTTCCTGAGCAAGTATATGTAAATAAAAGCAGACATGATATTATAGGATGTGGCAGTTACTTAGATTAACATAATTAACTTAAATTAATATTGTAACACTGGGGATAACATAACCTATGAATGTTATTAACATGCTGAATTGAGATGACAGCTAGGAAGGGCAGTACATACATTACGGGATATTTGCATTGTGTGCATTTTGGCAATATAACATGTTGTAAAATAGAAATGGCGTAGCAGCCACAGTCTCCTTTTGCAAGAATTAAACTTATTCCATCAATGTTAGCACTGAGCTGTGGATTATGCCACAGAAATAGGCTTAACACAAGTACGAGGAGAATCACCCATGAAGGGGATTTTGCACTTCAGTATTCTAATGGTTATGCACCCCATATGTAGGTGTGTGTGGTGTTACAAATATGGGAGCAGAGTGTGACATACATAATACCCTTGCATAAGGCATTCCTATTGTGCAGACAGATAAGAACAGATGCAAACATCACACGATGATGCAATATATTCCCCAGAGCAGTTTTATTTCAATTTATATTACATTTGTTATCACTATTTTTAACTGTTTGTAGGTAGGAAGAGACTGCTTATTAACAAGCTTTACTTTGATTCATATTTTGTTGTTTTACCTTTAGTTTCACTTTTGGTTATGAGAAAGGGATAGGTTTTGGACAGGCAAGCTCTGGCCCCCACAAGGGACCTAGACAGCTATAAATTTACACAGACTGCCGAATGGAAAATTCTGAGCATATCAAAACAATCCTGTCTTGGTTTGTGATTTGTTGTGGAGTTGACTGGTAAGAGCAGTTTTATTTGAATTTATATTGCATTTATCACTATTTTAACTGTTTGTAGGTAGGAAGAGATTGCTTATTAACAAGCTTTACTTTGATTCATATTTTGTTGTTTTACCTTTATTTTCAATTTTGGTTGTGAGCAAGCTCTAACCACCACAAGGGGCCTAGACAGCTATAAATTTACACAGACTGCTGAGAGGAAATTTCTGAGCATATCAAAACAATCCTGTCTTGGTTTGTGATTTGCTGTGGAGTTGACTGGTAAGAACAGTTTTATCTGAATTTATACTGCATTTGTTATCACTATTTTTAACTGTTTGTAGGTAGGAAGAGACTGCTTATTAACAAGCTTTACTTTGATTCATATTTTGTTGTTTTACCTTTAGTTTCACTTTTGGTTGTGAGAAAGGGTTAGGTTTTGGACAGGCAACCTCTAGCCACCACAAGAGGCCTAGACAGCTATAAATTTGCACAGACTGCTGAGAGGAAAATTCTGAGCATATCAAAACAATCCTGTCTTGGTTTGTGATTTGCTGTGGAGTTGACTGGTAAGAGCAGTTTTATTTGAATTTATATTGCATTTATCACTATTTTTAACTGTTTGTAGGTAGGAAGAGACTGGTTATTAACAAGCTTTACTTTGATTCATATTTTGTTGTTTTACCTTTAGTTTAAATTTTGGTTGTGAGAAAGGGATAGGTTTTGGACAGGCAAGCTTTAGCCACCACAAGGGGCCTAGATAGCTATAAATTTAAACAGACTGCCGAGAGGAAAATTCTGAGCATATCAAAACAATCCTGTGTTGGTTTGTGATTTGTTGTGGAGTTTACTGGTAAGAGCAGTTTTATTTGAATTTATATTGCATTTGTTATCACTATTTTTAACTGTTTGTAGGTAGGAAGAGACTGCTTATTAACAAGCTTTACTTTGATTCATATTTTGTTGTTTTACCTTTAGTTTCAGTTTTGGTTGTGAGAAAGGGATAGGTTTGGGACAGGCAAGCTGTAGCCACCACAAGGGGCCTAGACAACTATAAATTTACACAGACTGCAGAGAGGAAAATTCTGAGCATATCAAAACAATCCTGTCGTAGTTTGTGATCTGTTGTGGAGTTGACTGGTAAGAGAAGTTTTATTTATTTTTACTGTTAAAAGGAGGTGCGACCGTGAGCTATAGTGAGCAGAAGCTATTGCACGCGTAAAGAAATTACAACTTCTGTCTCGCTGGTAGAACTTGTATGGTCAGATCAACTTTATTGTATTTTATTATTTAGTTGGAGATTGTTGGTATAATTTTTGTCATAGAAGTTGATTTAAGTTCCTTTGAATTCTTTGCTACTGACTTTGTGTAATTTTTTTCCTTTGCAATATTTTATTCAATTAAAGCTGAATATGGATTGTTTAAAGGAGTATACAATTAACGATTTGCTAATGCACAAGTATCTTGTACAGGGTAATAAATGCAATGCATATCTGAGGGTAACAGCTGATAACACTGGTGATCTTTGTTCCTTGTGTCAAAAGTTGGATGATTTGCTTACCATTTTTAGAAGCAAATCTCGACTTAATGATGATGATTACACATGCGCAATTGGCATGGCTTGAAGAACTGTTGTATCATATATTCGTGACTGGACTGATGAACAAAATAATGTAGGGCAGAGAACAAATAGAACTCATTTAGGAAATGATGCATCTAATTTCTGAAAAGAACATTCAACTCCTATGAAACATGATGAGGCCCCTGAGAACTATGGAATTGTGGATGCAAGTACCCAGCAATCTAAGGATCCGGTTTGTTTACAAGGAAACAAAAAAAGAAAGAAAGGAAGAAGTTCACAACAAATAACAAGGAAGAGAAAGAAACTGACTAATGACTGTAAAGGAAAGAGAATACGTAGTAAAAAGGATTCTGCTTTGTTTTGTAACACACATGAAGATATCTGTCTACCAGAAAACCCTCAGTCTACAGAAAAAGGCATCACCTTTCCAATAAAAAAGTAGAAAAAAGAGCCAAGGGGCAGGTGAAAAGGAAGAAATCAAAACTGAACGTGGAAGGATTGAAGAAAATTACTGTAAGAAAAAAGAAGAGAAAGACAGATGTTGACTACATGGCTCAAGCTGTGGATTTACAATGCCAGCTGGATGAGAATTTAATACGCAATGAAAACAGTGGAATTAATAAGACTAATAGTGATGAAGATCTATCCTTCGTAACAACTGACAGAGCAGAAATGACTAAATTAGAAGCTGAAGATTCTTCAGAGATGGTCAGCAAAGATATTCTTGTAATTGGAGATTCATTAATTAGAGGAACTGATACTTATATTTGCAGGGATGATGATGAACACCGAGTAGTGTTATGCTTGCCAGGAGCAAAAATAGAAGATGTGAAAATGAGCATTTCTTGTCCACTGCCATAGATGTAGACAGCTTAGCAGCGGTTTACACAGACTTCTTGATGTTGGTGCTGATGTAGACAATAGGCCAAACGTGTCCCAAGAAGAAATTACTAGTATATAAGGCATTTACTCTCATTCTTTATGTGTTCTTTCTTGTACGTTAGTAAACATTAAGACATGTACCTTTTGAAGAGACAAGAATCTAACAGAGATTGTGTAGGGGGGATGGTCAGTCTGACTGATTCTGAGATATTTCTTAAGGGGAAGATAGGTAGAACATTATTCTCTTGTAATTTTGTCATTTGTATTGCGATTCTTATTAGCCTTCTTTCCACTGCCTTCCCCATCTCCAGGGACAACAGAATTACCATATGAATGACCACCTGCAGATGGTAAGCACAAACTTTGTTTGATTAGTAATAACCATTACTTAAATGTAAGTCTGAGGAGAGAGTAAAAGTATTGTATTCCTTTAACATCTGAAACTGTTTAACACGACTGTGTTGAACAACGTTTGGATCATGTCCACTAACTATTTCCTTCTTATGTTTATTGCTTATTATCACAGGTGATCCTGACAGTGGCAGTGTAGAACTTTTACCACCTGATGTTAAGAGTATCAGTAGCCTCTGATGATGATGATGGTGATGATACAGAGGCACAGTCAGGGGGGTGCAGAGGTTCAGCCTGACACAGAGATATATTTAGGGGTGTCATGGAGACACAGGCATGTTCCACCAGGGCATTGGAAGAGATTGTGTGAGTCCTAAACAGGGTGCATTCTGATGTGTGTGACTTCCTCAACCATGTTGGTGACTCATTGAATAGGATGAGTGACACATTGGATCAGACAGTGTTTGTGATCCAATATCTGCTGGGGGAGAACTGGCATGCATGTGTCTATAGAGCCACAACATCCTCCAGTGTTAGCCGACATGGCCATGTCAGAATCCACTCCCATAGTGGCACTACTTCCACCTCTCAATCAGTGATTGAGATGACCACACTCAGACATGGTAGGTACTCCACTTTGAACCAGGGATGTGGAAGTGGCACTGCAACTACTGGGAGAGCAATTCATGTGGTCAGGAGCAAATATGCTGTACTGACAACTCTACCATGCATGGCTCACACCTGTCTGACATGGCGGGATTTACTGCTAGCACAAAGCTTTATTGTGTTCCTGCAGACACACACACACATACACACTTCACAAAAACTGACCCACACACACATGCAAGCTAGGAAAACCTTAATGCTGATTTGGATACATCTCCTGTTAATGGCCTTGAGATATTTCCTACTTTATTGAATGGTTCTTAATCATACACACTAACTATTTTTTGTCAGTCTTGGCCTACTGCCTCCCTGAAACACATCCTGTGCAAATGATGATGACTCTGCCCTGCCCTTTGTTCATTTGGGATTGACTTAGGGTTGTATATATGTTTGATCCACAGTGTGGATAAATAAGAGTCTTTCTCACTATGTTGATTTTATGCATATTTATTATATGACAGGGTTTTGGGTGTTTTTGTAACTATCCATTTCAGAAACCTTTCTCTTAGGTAGTATTATAAGTCATGCATTCACATCACTGATATTGCATTCCATTTCGCTCTAATTGTAAAACTGTTGATATAATTGTACTGCGGATAAGTGACTGGTTGATGCCAGTTATTGTGAACAATGTGTAGCTGTATATTGCAGATATCATTCCTATAAACCAAGAACACCATTGGTGGACACCTCACCCAGGTTCTGATTGAGTACATTTATAACTAACAGTATGCAGGTTTACCGTTTATGTTTATCTTCTTACACATTTGTATAATACAGATCCCACACTTACCTTGACATTAATGCAGTTATGAGTTGAGTCACCCAGTAAATGGTTTTGTAGAACATAGCAAACCTTATGTACAGCTGCAAGGTGTGCCATATGAGTGAATGCACATACAGTGAGGGTGAACCCTTGGGCATTATAAACTACCTGGCAGTTGACTAAGTGGAGCCCCTTCCTGTTGATATATGTCCTTTCCTGTTCACCAGGCAGGGTTCTTTATTTCTATGTGACTGCAGTCTATGCCCCCCAAAACTAACAGAAGTGTGCTACAGCATAAAATTCTTTCATTGCTCTTGTCTCTCTTCTGGTGTGCTTAGAAAATAGATGTACTCCCTCGTACTCCCTTGCATATTCTAGCATAGCATTAAGACACTGATGTAATATTCTGGAGGATGAAGCTTGTGATACCCCTAGTATATCCCTGTGGGTCTCTGGATTGTACCAGTAGCAATTCATGAATCAGGCCCTTAAGAAGAAAAATGAACATGTTTTGAACACACTTTATTTATGCACTAGCAATGCCTAAAGTACATCAGATAAAGACTAAAAAAAGCCAGGCAGATTTAGGTATAAAAAGATCATGACAAAGTTGGTTGAGAAACTTGGAGGAGGAAAATAAAGTAAAATCAGTATAAATGTAAATACCAAACTTTATTTTGTTTTACAGAATGTTAAGGTTTTTGTATGAAACTTAGTTTAAAAATTATATGTTTTCTCAATCCTAAACACTAAAGTTTAATTTGGCCAAGGAAATGAAATGATTTTGCTTAGGCCCATGTATATTTAATGTTGATACAGTAAGACTGTGTAAGGAAAGAATGAACCAGTATATATATCAATGACTGCTGTATCATGTAGTACTTGTATGTGACATGCTGCCTTGTTAGAATGGTGAGTGATATTAAAGAGAAAAGAAGGTGTACAGTAAATGTACAAACTGAACCCCTCGCCCATACAGTATGCACGGCCAAACCATCGAACTAAAAAACACAAGAGGCCAGCATGACAGTCTCAATACTTTAATAATGATGAACTTGAATTCAGGACATAAGAATGACCTGAAATACCAATTCCAAACCGGTTTCGGCTCGACAGCCTTCATCAGTGAAAATAAGAATTGTTGTAAAGATAAAACTCATAATTATTTACAAGTTATCTGAACCAATAGCAACCACTGGTATGGTCCAACCCTCTGGAAAGAGCTTACGTAAACACAGAATACAAATGAATTTATGGCTCTATACATTGGGTATTTATTTTAGAATACATATATATATTACACATTTGAAGAATATTCAAGATTAATAGTTAAACTATTTTTTAAGCAACATGTAATAAAAGGTCACAATAAACATCAAATGTACATCCCATGTGTAAGTCAAAATGTACATGGTTACATCACGATCACTTAAAATCAGGATGGGTGAACATAAGAGTGATATTAAGAATAAGAAAGAAACCAATGCCTTATATCGACACACCATAAAACATCCAAAAGCCAAATTTATGTTAATTATTGACAAAATTACTGGAGATAGGAGCAACCAACAGGGATGGCACAGCATTCTGAGCCACAAAGAAAAATATTGGATCATTCACCTTGGGGCCTTGTTTCCCCCTGGTCTGAATGACCATCTATAAAATATACACCATGGTTCATACCGAAATACTACATTAAGAGTGGAACCATCTTGATACTACAATTTAAATTTTACTATGAACCTCTATGGATATTATGTAGGTCGGTGATACCACGGTCAGCGTTTTCTCAAATGTCACGTTATGTGCTCCTATACGGATACCAGGTAAAAAATATGTTATTGTCAGTTGAACACAATTGTTTATAAGTAGTTTATCTGGATGAAACGATATTTGTTTCTTATCTTATGTATATGGGTCTCATTAATTGCAACCATGTACATTTTGACTTATACATGGGATGTACATTTGATGTTTATTGTGACCTTTTATTATATGTTGCTTAAAAAATAGTTTAACTATTAATCTTGAATATTCTTCAAACGTGCAATATATATTTTCCCAATGGCTGATTGTATAAATAAGCTCTGCATATTATTACTGTTTTATTATTACATACATAGATTCATTTTGGGCTTATTTACATGTATTTTTTGCCGTGTTATATACACCATGCACCTTAATAATCATTACATGATGTTTAAACTATTATAATCATCTGAATTTCATATAAGTATACTATTTTGGTGAATATTATTATGATTACATATGTGTGCAGCATTATCATAATTGTATTATATTTATATATATGTATATGTACTATCTTAGTTCCTTTACACCTTTCATATATAGGTTTTGCCTTGTTATTGATGTTATGTATTCTAAAATAAATACCCGATGTATAGAGCCATAAATTCATTTGTATTCTGTGTTTACGTAAGCTCTTTCCAGAGGGTTGGACCATACCAATGGTTGCTATTGGTTCAGGTAACTTATAAATAATTATGAGTTTTATCTTTATAACAATTCTTATTTTCACTGATGAAGGCTGTCGAGCCGAAACCGGTTTGGAATTGAATTGGTATTTCAGGACGTTCTTATGTCCTGAATTCAAGTTTATCATTATTAAAGTATTGAGACTGTCATGCTGGCCTCTTGTGTTTTTTAGTACAGTAAATGTACAGCAAAAGAAAAAGACAGTTTGTTTTAAATTGTAGATTGTTTATAAAATTAGTTGATCAAATGTTGTGAAAGTTACTCATATAAGGAGAGTTTGTAATGAATCAAGCAATAGTAAGGCAAATTCCAAGATACCACACTTTTGGAATTAACACACATATCTTCGTCTTACAACTAAAGCTAATCAGACAATAGCTCTTAAAGAACTAATTCAAAGACTCAGATATGCTTTACATGTTGTCTCCATTCTTTCAGCTACAAACACTGCCATATTACAAGCAGCTGAAATATAATTATCATATTAATGTACATGGTCAACAATAAACATTACAAATGCTATCATATTAATGTACCTGGTCAACAATAAACATTATAACTGCTATCATATGAATGTATGTGGTCAACAATAAACATTACAACTGCTATCACATTAATGTACCTGGGAAAAATAAACATTACAACTGCTGTCATATTAATGTACCTGGTCAACAATAAACATTACAACTGCTATCACATTAATGTACCTGGTCAACAATAAACATTACAACTGCTATCATATTAATGTACCTGGGAAAAATAAACATTACAACTGCTATCATATTAATCCACCTGGTCAACAATAAACATTACAACTGCTATCATATTAATGTACCTGGTCAACAATAAACATTACAACTGCTATCATATTAATGTACATAGTCAACAATAAACATTACAACTGCTATCATATTAATGTACCTGGTCAACAATAAACATTACAACTGCTATCATATTAATGTACTTGGTTAACAATAAACATTACAACTGCTATCATATTAATGTACCTGATCAACAATAAACATTACAACTGCTATCATAGTAATGTACCTGATCAACAATAAACATTACAACTGCTATCATATTAATGTACTTGGTTAACAATAAACATTACAACCGCTATGACACTGAAAATGTAAAATGGTTATCTTATCACTGCTTTGGTTTATTTGTTGTTACACACCTTAAAACAATGAATGGTACTACCCTTCCAAAGCTAATAAACGTATGGTATGGGCCTTTTTAATTTCTTAAGATGTGTCTGACAACTGAAGCTTTCATTGTCAGCTGTGAGAAAGCTTTCTGTAAGCTAGCATTGGCAACTGTCAAGCTAATAAAATCACTTCAACAGGCAAGTTGTCTCTGCTCAAAAATATATGAAATCTCATCTAAGAAAGAATCAACATGTAAATGCTTAAGGAAAGTAGCAAAACTTATATCTATGTATTAAGAAAATATTGTTAAACAGATAAAAGAACTGGAAGTGAGATTTTTGGAAAAGGAAAGAAGCAAATGACATATAAATAAATCGAAGCTGTAGGAACAATACATGCCCACATTTTTATGTCTGCATGGTTTATTTCCCTTGCTGCCAATTGTAAAAGTGCCATGCCACTAGTATACATATATCCCTCTTAACTGTAGCTTTCGTTTGCTTTCTTAACATGTGTATTTATTGATTATTTATTTATTTATTGGCATTTGATTACCGGGAAAGTCCAATGGGCCAGCAAAAGCCCATTTTCAGTGGAGACCCGGGGAGAAAAGCTCCAAGTTATACATAAGCAAACATAATAGAATGTTTAAAGACAGTTTACAAGATTTACACAAAATAAAGTTGCTTGAAAATCATACAAAAAAATATAAATAATCAAATAGATGCATAAGGATTATAAATACAAGTGTATAAGTACAGTATTTACAACAATGGAGTATTAGTTTGAGCAATATCCATAAAGCATTAGACAAATACAAGGAATACATGGACTACAAAGTGTAAACAGGCTTAATGCTAGTGATGAGTTATGCTACTAAAATATTATGTAGAGGTAGAATACAAGTTAGAGAGAGCAAGGCATGTAAAAAATGTAGCAGTTGTCTAGGAGAGGTGGGAAGGTTGAAAATAGAGGTAGGTTTAAGAAGGAATTTAGCAGCAGATAGGATGTATTAGTGCCGCAGATAAGAAATATTAGCAGGGACTAGGGAAGGCCTGACCAAGTTCAGTGGACAAATTAAGTAATGGTGGAGGAGGAAATAGAGCAGTTATATATCCAATTGGAGAAGAAGTGGTTTTAAAGAGCACTTTTAAAGTTGCTAGGACTGTGTTGAGGGTGGATGGCTGTAGGCAGGGAATTCCATTTTTTCACCATGGTCCATGAGTATAATAGCTCTCCTGCTGGTAATCCGGGTTTAAGGACTTAAAGAAGCTGCTGTTGTTCAGATTGTAGTGGCCTAGTGGGGTTACTGAGGGTAATTAGAGATAGTAATAGTGCCCGACTGAAAGAACTCCAGCTCTATTCAGTCTCATACCGCTTGCTCAGAGGTGACCTGTGCCTGACATATAAGGCCATGTCAAACCCTGATTTGATGAATATGCTTCACCTCAAAAAATCTAGATCCCTCAGAACCACAAGGGCGGGAGACTTAAACCTTGACACAGTTATTAATAGAACGTGCTGGAGGGACAGATTCATCACCCAGAGACTCCCTATGCTGTGGAACAAAATCCTGGTACATGTGAGGCAGAGCACCTCGCTGGCCTTGTTCAAGAGGAATCTTGACCAATGGATGGGGGATCGCAGATATACCCCAGGGATTACTTCAGTGTCACTGCTTGACAGAGGCACAGCAAAATAATAGGCATAGTTTTCTTCAAACTAAAGGGGTGGCGAAAGCCAAATAACTATGGGCTAGGCTTATAAATGCCCTTGGGCAGATAGCCTAGTATGAACCTATGAACCTAGTGCAGGGCAGAATTGTGATTTATAAATAAGTTTGTGAGCAATTGTGAGCTGGAGGAATAACAAGTAATGGGGAAGGCTGGAAGAACTTTTGTAGGGCAATACAGTGGTGAGTTGAGTGGTGGGTGTTTCTAGTGAATTTAGCAATCTTGTTGTAGCATATTTCTAATTTTGATTGTAGGGAAGACTGCAGATTGGTGAACAGTGGAGCGCCATAAGTTAGAGAAGGCAACAGGAATGCTTGTGCTAAAGGTAGTTTGGATAGGAGGGAGAGGAACGTACTATGTCATAGAGCAACCCTAGCTTCTTATGGGTCTTAGATATACTATTTTGAATATGCAAATCAAATTTGAGGTTTTCATCTATAATTACTCCTAGAAAATTGGTGTGGGCCACTTACTCAATTTTGTAGCATTGAGTGAGTAAATGTTGAGGTCAGGTTTATTTATATGAGAATGTCTCTCAGGTGTGAAAATCATGAGTTTATTTCTTTATATATTTTTTAGTTAAGAGAAAGATGATTAGTGTGAAGCCATGTCTCTACAGAGGAAAAGGCTGCCTGGGTATTTTGATAAAGTATAGTTGCACTGGGTGCAGAGCAAACTATGGCTGAGTCATCTGAGTACTGGACAAGAGAGCCCTGTGGGATAGCCAAGTGGAGATTATTAATGAAAATATTAAAGAGCAGAGGGCCTAAAATGGAATCTTGGGGGATGGCTGTGGGGTTAGGAAGATGGGGGGAAATTGAATTGTGTGACTTGGCAGCAAGCTGTCAAACTGGATAGATAGCTTTGAAACCAGTTAACTGCCTGGGGAGATAATCCTATGTTTGATAGCTGAGATAAGAGGATAAGATGAGAGATGGTGTCAAATGCTTTTGACAGATCTAAGGAAAAGGGCAGACACAATTTGTCTTGGATCCTTAGCTTTGTTGACTATGTCTAGGAATGAAATCAATGCAGTGGGTGTGCTGTGACCTGGTCGGAAGCCATGTTGTGTTGAAGAGAGGATCTTGTTTGTGATGAGATAGTACAGGAGTTGTTTTTATACACATTTGTCAAATATTTTTAGAGATGGGGAGAGTATAGCAATAGGACGAAAGTTGGAAATGTCAGTTGAGGGGCTGCCTTTATGAAGAGGGAGGATGATTGCTTTTTTCCAAAGACAAGGAACATAAGATTCGGGAATTGATCTACTAATCAGAATACTGATGGGGTAGGCCACAGCATCAGCAGCACTTTTTAGGAATTTGGCAGGGATTTTATCAGCTGAGTTTGAACCTGGTTTTAATTTTGACAGTAGATTTGTAATGAAGGAGGTGGAGATGGGGGATATGTTAAACTGAGGGTGTGGAGACTACTGTAAGGAAATTGAAGGTAGGGTATTAAAGCTTGGAGAGGTATAATCCAAGATTTGTGAGGTATTAATAGGAGTAGTAGATTGCTGTGAGGGGGAGTGGGATGATATAGTTGTTGGAATAGAAATATTAGGGAGTGGTGAGGTGAAGGAGGTAGTAATGTTGGCAACGGTGTCTATAAGCTGGCATTGAAAATACTGGCTATTTGTTCTGGAGGCATGTCAGGGTGTGGGCAGGGATTAGGTTTGGTTCCAGGGTGTAGAAAATTATTTATGGATGACATTTTGGAGTTATTTTTCCTATCTGATTGCTGGTTATAGAAGTACTGCTTTTTGTCTTTGAGAATTAGCTTTTTAGATTGATTTCAGAGCTGTTTATAATAAATGATGTCTGATGGATTTTTAGATTTAAGACAGGTTTTCCAGGCTTTATCTCAGAGTCTCAGTTCTTTGGTGGATCTTGTTAAGCAAGGGGCATAATGTATGTTGATTCTTTTGCTTCTAGAGAGATTGAGACTGTGCAAGATATTTAAAAAGGTGTCCTCGAAATGAAGAAGAGCATCATCTAAAGGGAGTTTTAAGACTATTCCAGTTAATACTTTTTAGGATGTTGTTGAAAGTGATAAGGTTAAATTCTGAAAGATTTTGGACAATTTTAGTATTATGGACTTTATTAATGGAGGGGTAGGCACAGACAGCATAGGCTGGGAGGTTGTTGCTAATTGGGCTTGATGTCTGAAATGGCACATTTTGAGGGGTCAGTGACTAGAATCCAGTCTAAGTTTCAGCTTCATTTGTTTTGCTATTGTACCTAATAGGGGTGGAGATAAGTTGAGTGAAGTGAAACAAATTTATGCTAGGGGATGAATGTATGGAGGAAATGGAAGCCCAGTCACTGTTCATATATGAGTATAATAGTTTTTTTTTTTTATGGTGAAGGAAATACAAGAAAGGATATTTTCTAAGATGGCTATGTTATTTCCAGGAGGTATATAAATGACAATAATACAGAATTGTTAAGAGCTGTTAATATCTAGAAAGAAAATCAGAATTTTAGTATTTTAGAATTGAGGGATAGAATGTTTGAATGGAGTGATGTTTAGAGTATTTGGGTAGATGATTGCAACACCACCTCCTTTCTTGTTAATCCTATCTGTTTGATTATATTGAAGTTTAGTGGGAGAAACTCTGAGTCCCGAATGCAAGGCTTTAGCCAGGTTTCTGTAATGACTAAGACATTGCTTTTGTTGTAAGAAAGCCAGGCTTGCAGTTCAAAGGATTTATTACAGATACTTTGGAAGTTTAGGGTAGTAATGTGAAGAGTTTTGGGACATTTAGCAGGGATAGCTTGAGAGGAGGAGGAAGTGTTGTGGGGCCCAGGATTAGGGTGGATATCTCCTGAACAGATGAGGGAAGAGAAAAAGTGGGATAGATGGTGTGTAATATAAGATAGTTTATCAGAGATATAGTGGGGAATGGAGTCAAAAGGATTGTGAGAATAGTGTAAGGAATAGTTGGTGGACAGGATAAATGTGTTTGCAGGAAGAAAATTGTCTATGTGATATAGGCTGGAGCTAATATTAAAGTAGAAACCTTTGGGGAGAAGGTGGAGCTGGATGCATACTGTGTACTTGGAGGGGTTCTGTTCATAATTTTGAAATACTGAAATCCCGAATTTCAGTATTTCAAAATTATAACACCAGAGCCTCAAAATCCTGAAACACCAGAAGCTCGAAATTCAAAATCCCAAAGTACGTATATTTTGAATTAGCGATTCTGGTGTTGTGGTGTGTGAATGGTTAGGTGTTAGTCCGGGTATGTATGTATGTGTAAGTGTGTTGGTTAGGGGCTTTAGTGTATGTCAGTGTGTGTTGTGACTGTGATGTGTGTGTGTGTCAGGGACTGTAAAATGTGTGGGTGTGAGTTGCCTTTGTGTGTCTGTGCGATCTCTGAGTTAGTATATATAAGTAGGGGGTGTGGGGGGTGCAGGGAGGCTTGGCCCCCTGCTTATATGTGGTCTAAGTTTGTCTGTGTGCTTGTGGGGGGAAGTTGTGTGCATATTTATGTGTGTGCTGTATGTGTAGTGTAGGTACTGGATTTTGAGTTTCACAGTTATGGGTTTTCGGGATTTTAAGGTTTTGGCTATGTAATTTCGAAATACTGAAATTTGGGATTTCAGTATTTCGAGATTTCATAGTGAACCCACTTAGAGATAGTGAGTACAGATTTAAAGTTGTATTTAGAGTGAGAAGAGAGAGAGAGTTAAGAAAAGAGAGCATAATGGTATGGAATAGTGCAAAGGAGACATCTTGAGGGATATTATAGGGTAGCAAAAGCTTATTACTTGATAGAAAGTGAGGAGGAGGGAAAGAGGAAAGGGATTGGTCAGAAAGCAAAGGGGTGTTGCTAAGAGGATAAAATGTAATGAAAGAAGTGGTGGGTTGGAATGGGAGTAGGGGTGGGAGTGAGCCCGAGTGAAGCGAGGGCAAATGGAGCAGGTTGCACCCCCTTGAACACTGCAGTGCAAACAAAAAAAAAATCTACAGCTAGATAAGACACCAGGCAAGAGACCTAGATAGTCTCAGTAATAGCGTTTTTTTTTCAACACAATATAAACAAGTACATAATCAACCAGTGCATGCAATAGATTACAGCCATTTTTCAGCAATATCACATACAGTCAAGCAATACTTAGGCTGCTGAGGAAAAAAGAAATAAAAGAAACCAAGTTATAAGCAATACAACAGGGATAACAGGAAAATAAATGCAACTTACTTGGCATGCAAGCACTGACGTGGTGTATGACTAGATGAGCAGTGTTTACATTGAAAATGGCACCCGTGAATCTAAGAGGCTAAAACAGGTTTCCCCAGATGTTAGGTAATGTGGGAGAGACTACCTGTGTAGAAGTGGAGGTAGCATAATATAGCTAAATAAGGTTGCACTCCCTTGAACACTCCAGTGCAAACAGAAAAAACAATCTACGGCTAGGAAGGAAACATGTTGCTAATGCTGTTTGTTTTCAGAATGCCTTTGGTATTTGCAGTCCTGCTATCTGCTAAGCTTGGAGTACAGAAGTACAGCACTGCAGGTATACAAATATGCACTGCTACTAAGCAACCCCTTATTATTAACTCTTATTGCAAACTTAGTGTTAACAGGGCAAAATATTACCAAGCTGAGGAAAAGTATAGGAGTCCAGGTGGGTTGGGGGTGGGGTTGAAATTCAACACTGCTAAGAGCTGCTGTCCAGGTGTTATGGACACCAGTGCTGTTTACAAAGGCATAACACTGATCAATCTCAAATAATTAAGACACCTACACTTTATTATTTTGGTAGCACAGTTTCTGGACTATTTTTAACTGAGCCCTTGTAATTGAATGAAGTGAGGCTTGAGACAGTCCTGTGGTAGCAAATGCTTGTAGGTAGGAGTATAGAACACAGGGAAGGACTTGAAAGGAAACTTTATTATTTTGATAGCGCAGTTTCTGGACTATTTTTAACTGAGCCCTGGTAATTGAATGAAGTAAATGGTTTCTGAGGCTCACGATGGTTCCGTGGTAGCAAACGCTTGTAGTTAGGAGTAAAGAACACAGGGAAGGACTTGAAATGAAACTTTATTATTTTGGTAATGCAGTTTCTGGACTATTTTTAACTGAGCCCTTGTAATTGAATGAAGTAAATGGTTTCTAAGGCTTGAGATGGTCCTGTGGTAGCAAATGATTGTAGGTAGGAGTATAGAACACAGGGAATGACTTGAACGGAAACTTTATTATTTTGGTAGCACAGATTCTGGACTATTTTTACTGAGCCCTTGTAATTGAATGAAGTAAATGGTTTCTGCGGCTCATGATGGTCCCGTCTTAGCAAATGCTTGTAGGTAGAAGTATAGAACACATGGAAGGACTTGAAAGAAAACTTTATTATTTTGGTAGCACAGTTTCTGGACTATTTTTACCTCAGCCCTTGTAGTGGATAGTTTAGTTTCTTTGCTCCTTTTAATACCTTTCCTGGCTGACTAATAGTACCACAACAGACTGTAGAGATTGGTTACCCTAGCACATTCTTCATAGACCATTTCCCATAATCCCTTGCACTGTTAAAACCCAATTGTAGCATCCCATACCATCTTTGAACCTTTCTCTGCACTATCGGATGTCAGCGTCCCTTCCTGGTGATGTGTGATGGCAGTAAGTTTTGGCCTTTTTTGTTTCCCTAACTGGGGATTACTTACAGATACAGCTATTACATAATCTTTGCTGTTACTATTTGTACTGTCACTGGGCTACTACTCCCTGCTTCCTGCATATTGTACTTTGTTTTATATTTAACATGGTTATTTCTGCTTTTGCCTTTCAGCCAAATATCAAGTAGTGAGACCGACATTTTTGGAATGATCGTGGAAATAATATTATTAGCTTAGAATCTGACAGTAGCTTTGCATTTTGTTCAGTGCAGCTGTAGTTTTAATTTCTTTGAACATACGTAACGTGTCTATGTGGTAAATGGTCACCATTTTTTTTCTCTGCATATACAGTAATTATACTGCTTATTATTGCTTAGTAGTAGATCTTGGTCCTAATCTTATCAGGTGATAGCTTGCTTGACTTTGTTGGATATGACTACCTCTATTCCCGGTGTACTTGTACTAGGTTTAACTGATAAAAATGGACAGAGATTTGGATTGTCTGCTAAATCTATATCCCAGTAGTGAAAATATTATTAGCCATACTATCCTGTATCTTAGAGCTATTACATGAGCCTCTGCTTTGTCATCTCCTCTTACCTCCTCTCTCCTCATTCCACTATACACTAAGTGCGTCCTCCTGACTAATATCTCCCATTAACTCCTTCTCCCTCTAGTCTTTTTTATTTTATTTCTGTTTGTTTCCTCTACTCTGTTCTCTGCAATTTTCTCCCTCATTTGTACCAAACCTCCTAAATGGTCCATCTTTCTCCTTTCTATAGGATATAATCAGTTAAGTTGCTGACCCTGCCACAAATTCAGATGGTGGACAATGTGCAAAACCCTCCCAACTGAAGTACCCTGCAACACCTCGGTGCTTTAACTGCTGGAATTGTTGCTCAGTACAGAATGTAAAAAAAATAAACTAAGGTATGTTATCATCTATATGCTACACTAAATATATACTGTGTTAGTACCTACCAACTGCACATCAACAGAACAACTCTAGTATCTCCCACCTGTCCCCTTATTTTTTCTTTCTAGCCTTTGCTGCAGTTACTCTCCTTAAAAGTGGACCCTAGCTTTCTCTAACATACTAACAGTCTTATCCCTACCACACACCCTCAGTGTTTCATCAATTAATGTCATAGCTCCCATCTCTAAGCTTTCTTTCTTATCCCTACCACACACCCTCAGTGTTTCATCAATTAATGTCATAGCTCCCATCTCTAAGCTTTCTAAGTTAGTTATATTTTTTATGTCTGTATGGTTTATTTCCCTTGCTGCTTATTGCAAAAGTGCCACATCGCTAGTATACGTATTTCCCTCTTACCTGCAGCTTTTGTTTGCTCTCTTAACATGTGTAGCTGACAGTTTATTTTATTTGCTCCTTGCAATATCTTTCTTGGCTCAGCTCACTCTGTTTGCCCTCATTCTTGGGCTCACTCCACTCCTCTCCCTACTCCCATTCCCACCCACCCCAATTACATCAAATGTATACTCTATCCATATTTGTCTCCTCCCCACAATCAACGAATCACTGCATAAGATCACATCAAACTTCAAAACCCGTCCCCTCACCTATCTTGCACTAATCTTCTACCAACCTTTCTCTTCTCCCTGTTTTTCTTTCCAGTTAGATATTCCCCTCTTAACACTATCTCTACCCACTCTCAATCATGATAGGGAGCCTATTATTGACATCCATACTACTACTCCTTACCTCCTTAACATCTTATCACACCTTCCTTAATTACCAAATACCCGCACCAACCTTATCTCAGCCCACAAACACCTAACCAGTCTCTCTTAAACTAACTCTCCCTCACTACTTAATTTCTCTTTCATCCAGTTATTCCATCACAAACTCCTTCAAACGTTTTCCCCTCCTTCTCCCCTAAACTCAAACATAAGCACTATATTTACCCCTGTTCTTCTCCCAAACACACACTCCTTCTGACAATATTATTGCAAGCTGGCAGCATATACCCCAACCTAGGTCCCACAACCCCCAAAACAATCCCCATCACCTCTAAACTCAAACCCTTAAACTTTATATCCATTAACATACAAAGTCTATCTAATAAAGTTATTGAGCTACATGCATGGACCCCTCAGTACACTCCCCAAGTGCTGGCAGCATCAGAAACCTGGCTAAAACTACATATTAATAATGCACACATTCTACCCCCTGGGTATAATATCTATCATCAAGACAGAGCCACAAAAATATGGAGGTGTTGCAATTCTTTACTTTGAACACCTGAACCTTCCCCATTTCCCCACTGCCCCTCATGACTTCCACCCAGCTGAATTATTACTACTAACCTGCCACACCTGTAATAAAAAACTCACCATCACTGCAATCTATATACCACCCATCAAAAACATCCCTATTATCAAAAGCATAATATGCTGGGTCACTGAAAACATACCATACAAAACTATAATACTTGGAGATGTAAACATAGACTGGAACACCCTAAATACCAAAAAACCCTGCCCAAAGCATTAATCTATTTGGATTTTCACAACTAATTACTACCCCCACACATCTAAACAAGCAATCAAACACAGGTTTCATACTCGACTGGATTCTGACCACTGACCCTCACCTCTACCATAACCCATGCACTCTCCTAGATGAACTAAGTGACCACCTAATCACCTCCATCCAAAGACATTCTACCCAACTTATCAAACGACATCTCTTTTAGTACTGTTGTAAACTATCTGCCTTTGATCCCTCCACTTTCAATGACAGACTCACATCAATCAACAAGTCTAACCTGCTCACACTTTTTCTTAATGATGCTGTATTAGAATTCAACAGAATATTCTTAAACATCCTCAGTGACCTAGCACCCCCTCATAAAATAAGAATAAAATGCAATTACACTCCCTGGCTCACCAAAGGAACTCTTACTCTTATGCACCAAAGAGACTCAGCCTGGAAAAAATGGCAAAAATCTAAATCTCTTATTCACCATCAATTATTCAGAGAATTTAGGAATCAGACCAAAAAACAAAATTTACAAAGACAAGAAAAAGTTCTACTCAATCCACCCATCAGTCCACCCCCAAAAACTTCTGGACAAACATCAATTCCATCCTTCACTCTGGAAATCCTCATACCCTAACCCTTATCCCAATCTCCCCGCACATTACACCAGCTCCCTCCTTAACCAGTTCTTTATTGACACCATCAGTAAACTAACAATAACCAAACCCCCACACCATTTCTCCAACGCAACCTGAAGCAAAGAAGGACCCTTCTCTTTCAAATCTATCTCAGCCTCTAACATAAAGTCTCTCCTCCAAAAACGTAAACCTTGTTCTACTTCTGCTGACAATCTACCCCTCTCATTCTCAAGCTAGCAACCAAATCTATTTCCTTTCCAGTCTCAATACTCATAAATAGATCCATTAAGAAAGCCACTGTACCTGACATCTGGAAATCTTTCTTTATAATACCCCTTCACAAAGGAGGCAACTCCACTGATCCTTCCAACTATAGACCCATTGTTATCCTTTCCCCCTATCTAAAATCCTTGAAAAATGCATACCCTCCCAAATGCTCAAATTTCTCATTCATAATTATCTCCTGACTCCTGCTCAGCATGGCTTTCGACCTAACCATAGCACCTCCACAGTCCTTATCTTTCACTCATACTATTGCTGAAGCCTGTGATAATAACAAACTGGCCTCAAGCCTTTTCTTAGACATATCTAAAGCCAGTTGCATGCTATCCCACTCCATACTTCTAGACAAAATTTTCAGTCTACATCTAACTCCATGTACCTGCAAATGGTTCTCCAGCTATCTAGCAAACAGAAAACAGTCAGGTGGCAGTCTTTCTGTTCTACTTTTCTACCCATTCATACAGGCATTCTCCAGGACTCCAGCCTGGGACCCCTTCTTTTTAATATCTTCAACAATGACCTCTATACTGCAACTTCCAATTCCACTCTTGCACAATATGCCCAAAACTCCACACTTTTCACCATCTCTGATACACTATCACAACTTCAGTCACTCAACAATATTTCCTTTCTGTAGAAAATTGGCTAACTAATAATCACCTCATTTTAAATCCAAAAAAGACTAAACTTCTCTTCTTTCTCCCTAAATCAAGTAATCATCTCAATCTTTCACAATTTCCTCTTCTAACAAGACCATCATTACAGTAGAGCACCACACAAAATTACTTGGAATGACACTAGACAATCAATTAAAATTTGATCTGCACATACAGCAGGCCATCAATAAAACAAACCAAAAATTAGGTCTCCTATACAGGAACAAGAACTTCCTAACTACTGACTCTAGATCCTCCGTGGCCCAAGCCTGCCTACTTCTAACCATTCTCTATGCAGCTCCAGTTCTTACAAATCTACAATCCACTCTCCTTACTAAACTAGAACAGACTTACAACAAAGTTGCTAAATTTGCAGCTAACCTACCCCATAACACTCACCACTGTAGTGCTCAAAGACTCTCCACTGAATAGAACTACCCCACCATCTTAAACTCTCACAACTGCAACTAACTCACGTTCTATTCAACAGAAGCACTGCCTGTCCTTCCCTCTCCAATATTGTGACTCACTACACTCCACCTCACTCATTATGAAGTACTCCTAAATTCCTTATACAAACATACAAGTCCCACAAAACAATAGGCAAAATTTTATATAAGTCCTCTGTGGCTCATCTCTGGAACAATCTCCCTCTTACCTTATGTACTAACCCAAACACAATCAGATTCAAAAAAGAATGAAAAAGCTCCCCCTACAAATCATGGATATGCCCGTGCCAAGATCTTACTTAATTGGACCTACCACTCTCTTTACTCCCTAGAATCACACTCTTACAGTCTATGTCTTAAGCATATGACACCACTTACTAAAGTGATTTTCTCTCACTATTTTTTTTTTGCCTATCATATATGTTTCACTCTACTGCAACATTTAGTACTAATCCTCAATGTATATACTGTAAATAGCATATCAACTTTAGTACTTTTCAACTTTGTGATTATTGTATAAGTGATTTACTTACTTCTCTGTTTTGTTGCCTATTATGCAAGTTTGTGAATATTGTATAACTGTTTTCATCACTCATCTTTTGTGAAAACCTGAATAATTGAATAATTTCTACATTTTGCTAGAGTTTTTCTCCTTGGGTCTCCTCCAAAATTGGGTCTATTTCCAGCTGGACCAACTCAGTTAACAAATGTGAAATAAATAAATAAATAAATATATAACATTTAAGTGATAATAATGTTCAGGAGACGGAGGAATGAGGTTTAAGAGAAGGCAGGGATTGACCAATATTTGTAATGTTGGAGTAAATGACAGTTTTTATAAAGGAAACATATATGCACTCCCGGATTCATGAAGCTCGGCACAAGGCCGGTGTAAGGCCTGCACCGGCTGTGCAGCATATAAATGGTGTAGTAGCGCCATATGCATATTAATGAAGGTGCGCTGCCACCACATCCACGTGCATAGGACACGTGTGCGAGTGCATGGGATGTTACTAAGCTGCGCCCGGAGGCATGTCAATGTCGGCTGGCGATGAGCAACCTAAACTGCTGAATATTATAGCCTGCTTGCAATAGTAATCGCACCTATCAGTGTCCGTGGATAATGAAACGTATGCAAAGCATGCAAGACAGTTCCCGGCCACACAAAATGGAGAACCAAACAGAAATGCACACAACACAATATGAGTTTCCATCCATGGAACAAATGATATTTAAAATTGTGTGTCCGTAATGTACTGCACTGTCAGTAGTTATACCCAGTGGAAGTGAAGCGCATCATGTCAGCGCGCCGCCAATACACACGTCTAGCCCCATGGGCATGGTCACCAGCAGTCCCACAGTGGTAGTCATAGTACACAGCTGGGCAGTTGTGGCTATATAACAACCATAAAGAAACCTGACAGTCCAAATTGTATACCAAACACACACAAACATATGTATATTAAAATGTGCTATACACATGAACAGGAACGTAACTGTCACATACACATAGGATGCTATATGCGGAACAGGGATATCCAAAAGCAGAACCCATGCATGCAAATGCAATACGCAACAACCCCTATATAGCACATAACCCACACCCATGTCCAAATGTCCACCAAATCCAGCTACCAGCCTTAGCGTCAGACACCTACACATAGCGAGTATTCCCCATATGTAGTAGGAAGTATCATCCTAGGCAGTGTCAGGATTGCACGCTTGTAAACATCCCATCACAGTTACGTAAATCCAAATGCCCACACGTTCATGTTTCGGCAAAATGTGTGTACATCCCGCGTGGGATAAGTAACCTGTTGAAACCTTAGAGTTGTTTACACGCCATGGTGTCCAGTACTGTACACATCTGGACAAAACATGTATGTGTAGTCATGGTACTGTTCAGTTTCTACACAGACATGCAAAACATACTACGCAGGATGGAACAGATGTCCACCATGCAGGTCACCCCACTAGGGTTGCCACCTGTTCAGATGGCCAAGGTGGGACATCCCTTGTAGAAATGTGAGAATTTGCAGGATAAAACACACCCCCGGCCAGTGCAAAGGACAGAATTACACTTGTATGCCAAGATAAAAGCTTATTCCATAGCATTTGAATAGCTTATGCTATCCCAAATAATAGTTATGTGTACCAGATACAAAATACCTGTATCATGCAACTAGTAAAGAAAATAAGAAATATATTTTTGTCTTAAAATCACAGGACATTTGCCATGTCTTAGGTTTCATCGCAGGACACAACTGTCCAAAGTGGGACATCCCCTCGCAAAGAGGAACAAGTGGTAACCCTACTCCCCACTGAATTATCAACAGTATATATTCAACTCAATCACATACCAACACCACCTCTCAACCTATTACAGCAACAAAATCTGGACAAAGCCTAAAAGGATGGGTGGACAAATAGGGACAGATGTAATTACTGCTCTCACAAACTTCAAAAGTTCACAGAATAATAGTATGTACATAAGCATGAAATGTTGTGAAGGATGTGGGGTAGTCCCCAGTATTACAGAGGTCCGTACATTTATACTGTAACAAACTGTCACATATGTTGACTGCACTACTGCATAAGTGTAGTTAATTCATAGTTAAGTCATGTGCAAAATAATAATCCTCATAAGAATGAATACAGGAAATAGTCAAATGTGAATGGGAACACCACTCATCGTGGATTATGTATTGTAACCACCCCCACCCATATCATGTATTGCCAAAATTATAAGCTGCTGACAGGTGCCCAAACACCTGTGTCTGTAAACACAGATAAAATGTTTAAAATGGACAAACCCTGTCCATGTGCTTTGTTTGACATTTGAACATGGTCAGGACAGTTCCGTTCACCAGGTGGACAAGCCTAAACCCAGATCACCACATGAACACCCTGACAATTAAAGACATGTATGTGTCAGGACTATAAGCCTTGGGGTTCTGAATATCCCTGCAGTGATTAAATATGCAGCTTGGGTCCAGAGCAGTAGGGAATAGGGAATGTGTAACATGTAGTACCGCATTTTTCCCAGCAGGAGAATGGATGCCTGTGTCGTAAGTGAAGCGGTGAGGCATATGTTAATGTAGCTATGTACTATGGGTATGCATATAAATGAGTCAGAACACCAAACGTATAGTGGTTACAGCATCTGGCCAACGTGAATGCAGTCCCGGTTCAACTACGACTACAGCACAAATAATGTGAAAGTGTAATGAATACATCTGTGCTGTACAGACAGTTAAATATGTAAAGGTGAACGTGTGTTTCGCATACGTCCGTTAACCGGATTACAGATAATATACTGTCACAAGTAATAAAGCCCATGTAAGCACAAAGACTTAGTAAACATATGTAACCCACAATAAGGATATGCATGCGCGCCTGCGCGTAACCCACAATAAGGAAATGCAAGTGCGCCTGTGCGTGTGTGATCCGCTCACAGCATAGTAAATGAATGCTGTTTCCCCCACGGTAGTTATACATGGCTCAAACCTGTTAACCCCGTAAAGTATGAAACCGGACAAAGGCATGCAAACTACCAGTACAAATAGGGACAAACCCCAGATATCTGCCAGAACAAACATAGAAAGTGGATAGAATAACGGGTGTGTCAGTAGCATGGATGCTCTGAAGGGTATGCAGTCATAACCTGAACTGCTTTCCAGTATTCCCCACCGTAAGTCTCAAATGAAATGCCACTACATTGCCAGATAGACACAGGTTTATGTAAAACACACCGAACATAAAGAGGCAACCAGCTGTACACTCTGCGACAATCTGTACAGTGGAAAGGTATGGTATGGATATAGATATATGTGTATACACATAATCCACAGATGTAAACCAAAGCAAGTTATGAAATGAGGATTGTACATGTATATATGTATACACAACAGACTTATGTCCTGTAGATATGACATATGTACATAAATAGGCCATGTTATAGCTAATATGGGTAGACAAACAGACATGCACGAAAGGTGAATAAACCACTGCATTCCAAACCATTGGCCAGAAAGTGACAGTCCAGCAAGTTCTACACTTTAAACATGCAGATAGGTGTCCATTGCAGGACCCCAAAAATTGATCCATACATAGTGTCAACCGACATTGACACAAAATAAGTGACCTCAGCAAATACGATATAGCTGTACATGCAACAGTAGCAGGTGCAAGGGTGATGACACATGTGTCGATAGAATGTATGACGTATGAACTGATATCCGAAGAGTGGGGAGTGCATATAAGTGTCTCCACACTTCAGTACCGCACACATTAAACATGTGTAATGGGTACTGTAGAGGGTTGTCAGGTATGGGAATCATGGGTATGCAGAAATGGGCCTAGGTGTTGTTTGGCAGAGATTTCGTAGGCCCGCCCCGTGGGAGTGATGTGGGTATAGCACATGCCTATATTCTCAATAATGGGGCAAACCATCCACTGGATATTGCGTAAACCATTTTGGCAATATGTAGGGCCCTATATCAGTGTCATGTAGGCGATTATCATTGATGGACATGCATACGACCAAGATGGTACCCATAACTGGCAAACTGTCAGAATAACACAGCTGCACTAAGGCATAGTACATGAAATACAAATAGGGACTATATTAGATATACCCCAGACAAAGTCAGAACATTGTGAGAATACTGGCGTAGCCAAGAATATGTATGTTATGAGTGTTACTTATCATGTAAAGGAAATATCAGTCACTATTATCTAACCGCACAGTTCGTAATGCCTTGCCAGCAATTTACCAGAAAGGTACATTACTATGACAAATGTAACTAGGGCAAAGGTCAAACATCAGGGCGTTTACCCATAATGTGTACAGGTTAGGGGTATGAAGGTAACCTGTCCAAAATACATGTACAGAACTAGTGATACTAGGTGGACAGGTGAGAAGAAAGACATCAGGACAAATGAGAAAACATGTACAAGTCATACGCATGTACTCCGACAAATGTGAATGACAACGTATGCCGTGTGAATGTCAATGTGGAAGGCTAATAGACACAAAAGTAATGTGTCCCTCAGGGTGTCATGCAGTGTCACCGTAACAATGTCCAGTCCCCCATACTCATACGTGAGCTCTGCCACTGACGAAAAGCGCAAATACCGGCGCACACATATGGTACATGATAGACCAATTAGTGTGGATAAGCAGCTGTTGGCCTGTGTGAGGAATACAAGTGTCTGGGTGGTGTGTCCTGCAATATAAATGTAATGGCATGTGGCCTGTGATGCCGCCATACAGTGTGTGTATTGGTGTCAGAAAGTTGATATCTTGTATCAGACACATACTCCGCAACTGTACAGATTTACGCAGAATGTGCAGAGTTCTGCCTCATATGTTTGGTGTGTTCCACATAACATCAGTAACATTCTGGCACATTCCTGATAACTGAAGTCATGAAATAATGACAAACATGTGATTAAGACACCAAATCCGACAGAAAAGCCATACTAATGCAAAACCTATTATTGTGTCAACTATCTACGTTTGTAAGAGCAACATGTCAATACTGCCCCTATGTGTCCCACTATCAGATAAGGCCTTGTCCAGAAATTTGCTCTAGGAGGTGGAGTGGTATGATCAGAAACAGATACATGCGTGAGGAAACAGCAATATCGACTGCAAGATAATGCAGAAGGTATGAAATGCGCTGCAGTAGGCCGTTCAGTACTGTCCGCAGGTATGTGCTGACATGTCAAATGACACAGCAGTCTACATGAAGTACCTATAGGGCTGTCACCTTTACAAATGATGATAGTGGGACATACCCACAGCCATGCACACAGCACAAACAGACATACACACAGCAAAACTAGGCCATGATACATGAAGCCTCCGGCAACGCCCTATACAGTGAGAGTACAGCAAGGATAGATGTCTGCCAAGATATACAGCAAACGCCTGTAAGGGCGTGTAACACCACCCGTAACATGGACGTTGCATGGACAATGTTGGGATTTGCAACATACCCCACTGGTATGTGAAAGCTATGCAAATATGCAATACATGAAACAGTCAGCTGTCCATGCAAGAGAGTTATGGGCAAAAAATAGATTATATATACATATATATATAGAGAGAGAGAGAGAGAGAGAGAGATACAGACATACACACACACACATGTGGCAGGGCTGGTAATTGAACCTACACATTACTACCCTATCACACTACAGCATAACGCATTTACAGAACTCGCTACCGAGATTACTAAACACAGCAGACACACAGGCATTCTACTAGGTGCGTGTCAACATCCACAAAGACAAAGACGTCAGCAGGATATATCTGTGTTGCGAAGCATCTAAAAGCATAACCTGAGTCCCCAGGCGGACAGGAGCATGCACACACACACACATCTGGCAGGCCTGGGAATCGAACTTACACCTAACTACCCTATCACACTATAGCATGACGCATTTACAGAACGCGCTACCGAGATTACTGAACACAGCACACCCAGAGGCATACTTCTAGGTGGGTGACATCATCCGCAAAGGCAAAGACGCCGATAGGGAATGTATGTGTTGTGAGGCAACTAAAAGCATTACTGTGTCCCCAGGCAGCTGAAAACACACACACACTTGGAAGGGCCAGGAGTTGAACATACACCTAACTACTTTAACACACTACAGCATGAAGCATTTACAGAACGCCCTACCGAGATTACTGAACACAGCACACCCAGAGGCATACTTCTAGGTGGGTGACATCATCCGCAAAGGCAAAGACGCCGATAGGGAATGTATGTGTTGTGAGGCATCTAAAAGCATTACTGTGTCCCTAGGCAGCTGGAAACACACACACACACACACACACACACACACACACACACACACACACACACACACACTTGGCAGGGCTGGGAGTTGAACATACACCTAACTACCTTATCACACTACAGCATTACGCATTTACAGAATGCGCTACCAAGATTACTGAACACAGCACTCCCAGAGGCATACTTCTAGGTGGGTGACATCATCCACAAAGGCAAAGACGCCGATAGAGAATGTATGTGTTGTGAGGCATCTAAAAGCATTACTGTGTCCCCAGGCAGCTGGAAACACACACACACACACACACACACACACACACACACACACACACACACACACACACACACACACACACACACACACACACACATTTGGAAGGGCCGGGAGTTCAACATACACCTAACTACTTTAACACACTACAGTATTACGCATTTACAGAATGCGCTACCGAGATTACTGAACACAGCACTCCCAGAGGCATACTTCTAGGTGGGTGACATCATCCACAAAGGCAAAGATGCTGATAGGGAATGTTTAGAGAGTGAGCAGTCTGAAAGCATATTACTGTCCCAAGGTAGATGTACACAAACACGGCAGTGCTGTCATCGGGCCAACTAAATATCTACGGAGCACTACAACACTAAATAGATATGGGATGCGCCACAGACAGTACACCCTTTGAGAGAGCAACCAGTGTGTTCAATGTAGGCATCCATCGTGACATTGAAAATGGACATCAGTTGCCTGGATGACCACCATGGCTATACAGGATGTCAATGCCCATGCCCACACGCTTAGTATCACACGTCTGTCTGGAATGTACTGTGTGTCCATCTACATAACGGCGTACTGGGCATGCTCACACACTTAGCAGTTGCAAAGGGCCATCTTGCATGCACACGGAGTCTAATCACAGAAGGGCGCAGTGTGGAATGTACTGTGTGTCCATCTACACAACGGTGTACTGGGCATGCTCATACACTTAGCAGTTGCAAAGGGCCAACTTGCATGCACACGGAGTCTAATCACGGAAGGGCACAGTGTGGAATGTACTGTGTGTCCATCTACACAACAGCATACTGAGCATGCTCACACAGCAGTTGCAAAGGACCATCTTGCATGCACACAGAGTCTAATCACGGAAGGGCGCAGTGTGGAAATTACTGTGTGTCCATCTACACAACGGCGTACTGGACATGCTCACACACTTAGCAGTTGCAAAGGGCCAACTTGCATGCACACGGAGTCTAATTACGGAAGGGCGCAGTGTGGAATGTACTGTGTGCCATCTACACAACAGCATACTGGGCATGCTCACACACTTAGCTGTCGCAAAGGACTGTCTTGCATGCAGTTGGAGTGTACACACAGAAGGGCACAGTACAGAAGGGCACAGTAAGGTATAACTGTCCTCACGCACAGCGCGGTCACACATGCAGTGTCCTGTACACAAACATCTGCCATCACAGCTGTCACAGGTGCAGGTCACACACGTACACACTGTAGTGTACAATGTAACTGTCAAGTCAGCACCATGTCGTCGGTGCAGCACTACACAGCCTTACGGTCCCACAACACTGTGTGACACATGACCACTGGGCTGTACAGTGGTGTACACCAGCTGTGCAGAGTACACATGTACCAACAGGGATCCAACAGGTGTTATGCATTGCAATGATACCAGTATAGATGAACAGGTCGGCTCAACACATACCACGGCCCTTACACAGCTGTGACACCTGACTGTTGCTGTACACCAATGAACACACGCCTGGATATGTCATACATGTGATTGTGTGGAGGTGTGCATGGACTGCACACACAACACATACATACATAGCTTTTGATGTACCACATGCATAACACTGGCCTAATCAATGCTACACACACGAATGGAAGGTGGGCCCATGTCTGTTGAATGCTCACACTACAGGGGGTAGCAGTGTTGACCGGAACACATACTCTTGTACCGGTCACCTGTGACACCCATGATATCATACCGCAGTCCATGTGTTATGCATGTCAACATACATGTCCAACAATAGCAATGCATACAAACATGGCAACAAAAGACACATGTGACATCTGCACTGTGCATGCAGCAACCATGCCTGTGCAGTGGCCAATGTCCGTAACATAGTTGCACCTACCTATGACATGCAGACGCAATACAGACCCATCACCGACACCTGTATACGGTGACATACAAACAGCACGTATGGAGGGATGTGTGTACATAACATGGTGAACCACCTGTCTAGATGTATGTGTGCAGGGGTTGGCTCACAGTTGTGTCACGCACCATCATATCATGCCATGTGCAAACAGTACGCTATGTCGCTGTTACGTGACGGTGCTGACATAATGCATATACAGCTGTCAGGTGTTAACAACTATATGTCACATGGCACCTGTAACACCTACAACCTTCCGTGTGCATATAGCAGCACATCTGCCAGATATAGCGTTGGTACACATAATGCAATCAATACCGCTGCATGTCTATCAAACGTGTAATCATATGGCAGGTGTATCATTCCCAGCACTGCCATGTGTGTCAGAATGTGTGACCAGGGATGCCACATATCATGGGGAATATGTCCCAGTTGCTACACATCCCTGTACACCATTGTAGAGATCTGTACATACGTCAGTGTGGGAAGCATGACGTCGGCTGGTGTGGTGCATCACACATGTCGGCTGTCCGTATACACGTGTGGTCACCACAGTGTGTGTGTGTCTGTATGTATGTCTGGTGCTTGGTGTGAGGGTGTATGCTAATATACAGTGGGAAATGATCACTAACCCCATGTGGTGACTAACCCGTAATGGTGATGCATTGCACAACCCTGTTGATGCCATAGGTCCCAGCCATACTGGCTACCTGTGCATGTCCCTTCTCTGTGACACGTTGTGTGGGTGCATAGTACTGTGAGGGTGATGACCACACAGGCAAGGGTCCCCACCTGCACACTATGGGGTGTGCGTTATAGTGGTGTACACCCCGTGAATGCGGCCATGTTCCCGTACTGTTACAGGGTCCTACTGCTGCACAGTGTGGCCTCCAGCTACCAAGTGACACCTCACATCATCATTGGCCAGGCCGCTGTGTACAACCCCTGCACCATGTCACCATACCTGTAATGTGTCCTGCTATGTATGTCACATTTCTGTCCAGTGAAGCCTGTGGCACCGACCACATGCGTCAGGTGCAGTATATGTGCGGACATCTGTGTCATGTTGGTGTGTCCAACAGTCAGGTTGAGGGTACATGTAGCATGCTGATATTGCCAGACGTGCCTGTGAGTAATCCACAGTTACACGTGGGGGACTGCAAACACTGCTACCTGTAGGCACATGCAAGTACACCATAGGAGGGAACCAGGGTATCACAACCAACATGGTGCTAGAGATGTAACCGAGACACATACCGTGAACACATCACAATGCATGCTGCACCTGCACTACATGGTATGACTGGTGCATGTCGACAGTACACAACCTATGTCACATACACATCTCTCAGTATTCACACACAACCACTGCAACATACACATCCCTCACTATGCATACACAGGTAATATTACATACACCTCTCACTGTGCTGTTCACCCTGTGCATCAGAATATTTGTGCAAAACCCTGCACCGATGGTGTGGATGACAGGGATGCATCACAGGACTTCATCATATGCACGGGGTGATATGTTTGCCAGGGGCATAGGCTGCACCAATGGATAACATCATGTGTGTGTAAGGGCCGGTGAGTTGACTGGACATGTCTGTGCAGAATGCATGTGGATGTTGTGGAGCCCTACAGTTGTATTTGCTGTGTGCGTGTATGTGTGTACACAGTTCTGCCATTTGTGATGCCTACACGGGGTATAATTGACAGCCCCAGATTGTACAGAGCAGGTTGTACAGCTCACTGTGTCCATCCATGGCCACGTGACCTGTGCCTGCCTGGGGTTGCACGGGCACTACCAGGTGGAGGTACAGAGTGGCTACTGTCCGACGACACATGTCCGCTGGAACAGTGTCCCTGCTGAGACCATCCAGGGCCACGTCCATGTGGCCTGCTGTGTCCTGGTGTTGACAGCGCAGCACCAGCTGCACTGCTACTGCTACTGGCACTATGGGAGCGGGCATGTGAGGTGGCACGCTCACGTCAACCTACACTAGGTGGTGTTACTGGCCTACATCCACGTGGCCTACGCCTCACTCCTACCAGGTGTTCCAGCACAGACAGCTCCTGCTCATGGATTGCCATGCCTCGGTCAAGGATTCCGACCATTTCACCTAATCGCCTATCCAGAACATTAGCAATCTGCTGTTGAGCATTTGCCAATGCCTGGATGTTGTCATTTAGGGTATGGATAGCAGCCCTCTGCAGCCTCTGCCCTTCTCTGTTCTGCCGTTCAGCATGTGCCTGTGCCGCCATTACAGTCTGGAACATGCGTCTGGTGATACCAGCTGCTGCGCTCTGTCCTGCAGGTGCATGTCTGCCAGAGGTCCTCCTATGAGCAGCACCGACCACATGCCTGTGTGGCACATCTGCAGTCATTACACTGACACCATGGTGTGTAGACACACCTTCTGTAGCCACCACATGTTCCTGTTCCACGCTAACAGACGCTGACTGTCCTTCCTCTATGGCCACTGGTGATGCGGTATGTGTTGGCAGCAGAACTGTGTGCGGGGAAGAGGGGGACATATCTGGGATGGTAACCATTGGCACAGATTCAGCCCCTGACAACCCTGCGTGTACCTCATGCATATGTTCATCACTGCTAGTATCTTTGGGGACACTGACATCAGATGGACCGCAGGAGGGTAACGCACCTACATCACCTGTGAATGCAAAGAAATACTGTAAAGTATAATAGACACACACACACACACACACACACACACACACACACACACACACACACACACACACACACACACACAGACACACACACACACACACACACACAGACACACACACACACACACAGACACACACAGACACATACAAACACAGACACAGACACACACAAACACAGACACACACACAGACACACCATGCATGTGATTTGTCAGATGGCATGCAGCATGCCTGCGATACAGCAGAGGGCATGCAGCTCAGCCATTTATAGTGTTAGTAAGCATACCTCCCTGGGGTGCACACTACAGCAAGCAGATGTCATATCAGTAGCCATGCAGTTCACACAATCATGGTAGTATGCATGCATCCCTGTGATACACCATGTGGCCCAGAACAGGATAACAGTACACATGGCTGACGTGACCTTGACATGTAATCTGCTGACATGTGCATTAACATGCATACATGTTTGACACAATGGTGTCCTGACACATATACAGCATCATAATCGGCTTCACATTGCAGTGTTGTGTGTATGCCTTACAGATAGAATGCATGTTTAGCAAATGTGCATGAGCATGGGAGGGTAGTGTGAGCCGTCTACATTGCTATACAGTGTGAAGTACAGACACTGTGCCATTGCATGGCAACATGAGGCATCTATGTTGCTGTAGAATGCATAATATGTACACATTGCATAGCCATAACTGCAACACATTTGTGATGTTCAACAGATCGTATATGGTAGACTTCAGTGACACCTCCAGTAGCTGTGCACAGGCTTTTAGGTTGTCCAGTGTACCACATCAACTGTATAATCGGTCAACTAAGGCTATAATTGGATCATGTGTGGACAATGTGCATCAGGGTGTATACACATCCCAAGTACTGTGTGGCTACATGTCTCTGGCCATCCCCCATGGCCATGTGTGCACATGTGTTGGCCAATTGTGTGTGATGGGCATCTTTTCCACATGTCTGTGTTGTCCCATATGACATACACCCATAGATGTCAGATATGTCACAATCCACTGGGCTATGCAGACAACGGGTTGTATGTTTGGTATGTGGGGTATAGGTCATGCGATAGTGTGACAATATTGCAGACAGAACACTACATGTCTGGGACATGACAGGTGGCATATCACAATGTGTGCACCCAATGCAGGGGCATATGACACAATGGTGACACCTGTGGGCTGCCCATATCACAGCTCACTGTGTGGTACTGTGTGCATACCACACATGTTGTTCCAATGCATACTACATATGCCTCCATTGTAGAACACCTCCACCGTTGAATGCACAGCTGACCACACATGTCGCAATGACAAGTACTGTGGTTTCAAGTCAGTGTATCATTATGTTTGTATATATTGCACATGGGTGTCGTGTGTGAATGAAGGGTGGTGCGACCTGAATATCATGACTGGAACAAACATCAGGTGTGCAAGTGTTAACTGGCCACATGCCAAATAGATCTACACTGTAATATGCCTGATACTGATGACAGTCTCACCTGCAACGGACCCATGTCTGTGCGGTACGCCAGAGGTACCTGTATAGGGGTGACACACCAGTATGAACATTATCCATGACTGTATGACAGCCACAGGTTGCACTGTGCATGTGAACACATTCACCTGTGTAATAGCATATAGTATGCACATGTACGCATACACAACGTAGCATACTGTAGTATGCAGCATGTGTGTCCACATACCTGGAATATGTTGTTACTTTACATTATGTACAGTGACACATGCAACTACATGGGATATAATAGCCATATGTGCAGTACTGACTTACCAGGCAACTCCAGGCTCATTGGTTGGGAGACACCCACCTCCACAATGGCAGCTAGTGTTTCTGGATGCTGTTCCCTGGGTGTCCCCAGACTGGCCAGTAGCTTCTCGGTGTGTGTGAGTGGGGGCTGGGTTGGTGGCCCACCACCTGTTCCACCTTGTTCCCTGGCGATTGCAGTGGCACGCTGTTTTGCATGTCATATCAGGTCCGTGCAGTGTCTGCGCACCTGCTGGTAGGTGCGGTTATGGCCACCCACATCATTCACCCTCCTGTGTAGATCGTGCAAAGGTCATCCCGCTTCTGGGCATGCTGTGGCACATGGATGAACAACAAGTCATAGTTGTCATGGAGCTGTGGGATGAGGACATCATCCTCCTGGCGGGTGTATGCTGGGAGGCGTGTACGGGGCATTATCTGTAAGACATAATGATGGTGACAGGTCACAGTTTCAGAGATGTACAGAGATACTGCTGCACATACATTTCTATGACATCTTCTACATCTGCACAGTTATCTTTGCAAAGCATCATGACACTGACACGACTGCCGTGTTTGTGTCACACGTCACACCCATTATGCATTGGATATCACCACCATATATGTGTGTCACCTCATTACAGTGTTCATACTCCATGTAAATGCTGTTTTGCTGTGGGCATGTCTATTTGCCTGCACTTGTGTTCTTACCTATCTGCACATGCCTCGATGTGGCCACAGTACTACTGTTGACCTGGATGCTGTGTATATGTCACATATCAACACAGGCACAGCCGTAATGGACTTGAGCAGTGACAATGCACACATACGCATGGACACCTGTACATGCATGTGTTTTGCCATATACATCTACACAGCACTGTACAACTGTTCAACATCCTGCTATACTGATAGGTCATGGCCATTCACACTTACATACACAGATGCCTAACATTTGTCTGTGTGGTATGGGCTACAATGAGGGTGGGGTACAACACATTAACCCTGTTCTACTGTAGCTGGCACTGATGTGCTGTGCACATGTCACTCTTGCACCTTTTGTAGTTGTGAGTCTGTCAACAGGCCACTGGTGGAACACTCCTGTGACATGCAAAGGTATTTGTAATCAAATATCCATGCTGTCTTGTACAACTGCTAACATCTACAGTGCTAATGGTTCATGGACATGCACACCGTACTCAGCAGGGTTATAGTGCAGTGCCACCCTAAATGATTGTCATCACTACTCGTGGGTTGATATTATCCAACACCCTATCTGTATTGTGTGGACATGCTAGGCACTTGTTCAGAACTTGTGAGCATGTCATGAGCTACTGATTACTATAGCGCCCATTCCACACCATTTCCCACAGGTACACTGGCTGTCCTACACTTCCCAGCTTGCTTAAGGTACGACAGCTGTTGTACACATGTAATGCACATATCCTGTGGGACATGGTTGTATATACAGGCATGTCCAACTGTCACGTACCAGTGCTACTGCTGTCCATATGAGGGATATGTCGTACATGTGGCAATAGAGCAATTGTCTCATGTACACATTCAATGCTCACCTCCCAACATACGGCACTACAGCCTGTGGGGGATGCACTTCTGCAGCCGTGCTGGGCCCATAGCTCTCAGGTGTACCTCATTATGAGGAACGTACCTCATTTGGGGTTCTAAAAGGTGCATGTTCCTCAAGGTTCCACATTGGAAGGGTCTGTCACACATTCATTGTTGTAAATAGTTTACCTGCTAGCCATGGCTAAATAGATGGGAATCATATTAATTCATTGGAATATCTCTTTTATACGTAAGACCAGCCTATTTTAGCCATCATATGCCCTTCCTAGTTGACGATGTTAGTAAGCCAGTTGTAAGTGTTCCACGTTTTGCCCATTTGTCACACAGTATGAGGGCTAATGTTCCTCAGTTTGGGGACAGGAAGCTGACAGCTATGGCTGGGGGTAATGCTGTCGCCAAACCTGACTGCACCTGACAGTCATTTGGGGATGTGTAACATTCGCAACACACTCCACCCATCACATAGTCTCACATGATCTACACCACTGGCCACACCTATGAGGACAACTTGTGCAGTACGTATCCATACTCACTATAGGCACCAGAGGTAGCCCCCATCATGGAAGACAACATCACCAGCTTATAGCCCACAGACAGTCAATAGTGAGTTATAACATTCACAACACACCAGTCATAGCTGACTCTGTAGGGAGTCATACTGCAGTTCCACACAGCAGGCTACACAAGGCGTCGCTACATCTTGCTGTCAGGTAACTGCTTCTGCAACATAACCTATGCACCCATGCCACATCTCACCAGGTATGATATGTCTGTCATTCGCCATGTTAGTGTGACTGCCCTGTGATGCCACTTCACAGACTACGTGTGCAGGGACATGCAATAGCTCACCAGTCTTATAGCCCTGAGGGTGTGGGCCTAGCCCTGGGGAGCATTTTGCATTCGTCCGGACACGATACCACTGTACAATGACCGACTGTGTCACTTCAACAGTTGCCTATGCTCCTATTGTCATTCCACAGGCATGTGGTATCTGTCCACTATGACTGTCCTGGTCAAACACAATGCTGTGGCACAGATGACTTGCACCTGTCAGCCCTGGGAGTACAGCTCACATGTAAGGCTCTTGCTGCTTCTATACTGCCTGTCTTGCACAGTTTCCAATAACTGTCACCGCAGGCGGTAACTGGCAGGCACGACATGGGGTCATGTGACACAATGCTTGCATCTTCCTCTGTGATGCACGCAGGCAAGGCACACCTTATAATGCACCACTCAAACATCTCTGCAGTGACTGGGACCTGCCTCTAGGCACTGCAGAGCACACCTGCAATGACAGGTTATAGACAGACCATACCTTTCAGGCACATACCTGGACCGGCACACCCACAGCTGAGGGGTTCCCATATCCCACTATGTTTTGCACACATCCTGGCAAGTTGCTTAGCACAATGTATCAGAGGTGCTCCACGTGCAACTAACTGTGTCCGGGACCACTATACACATTGTAACAAGCGACAGAGTCAACATCATACCCCACGGGTAACATACCTTCTATGTTGGTATAGTGGACAGTGGGCCTCAGACAGCTACTACTGATGTGTGACTGACACTACCCCACACTTCACTGAGATAGCCACTCATGTACCGACACATCCATGAGTCATACCCTCCACTCTGCTGGATCAACCCATACACACCACCTCCAAGACCTACATTACCCTTGGCATGAACACTACCACCATGTGACTGGTGTCACACACCTGGGGTTATCCCCTCATTGGTGGATTCCAAACATATGCTAATCGACCTTGTTAGCCACATCCCGGCAACACACCCATCACAGCATACACAGTACATGTGGACTACAACACCTACAACAGACGTCTGCTGACAGCGGTTGTTAACATCATGACACCCGTGCAGATGGACAATGCACATACAAATGCTGACACATACCCCAGTGCACTTCATTAGCATGTACAGAACTGCATGGATCATGCTATTCCACACAGAGCCATGACAGTACACACCAGATAACAGACGCCACTCTGGTGGTCATGTTCCATGGACATATGATGTACAACAACAGGTGTAGGCTGTTGCACAGTGGTGTACATTCCCATGTGTGGGGTGGCTCACTGGTCAGCTGTGGTGGGGCTACAGGGTTCCTCATCACATACTCCAAGACTAGCTACGTAAACATGACTGCCACACATTCCGGGGTGTACCACCAGGCATTATGGTGGTATGTCAGTATTCGATGGCAACACCCACATCTGCTGTCACATACAACAGTCACTCAGGAACACTGCAGACCCAGGTGTTGTTGGCAACATGCTGGAGGATGGATTCAATGCTGACATTCAATGCCCCATAGCCATGCAGAACAGTCCAGTCAGGTGTGTAGGACTATAGTCCCACTCGTGCAATGTGGTGCCACCTGTGTGTAGTGTGATAAATGCTGCTGTGTGCCATTCAGGGGCTACAATGTCTGAAACAAGGCTATTACTGAATATGGTGGCCTAGTGGGGAGACATGTAATTCAGAGGTTGGTGGACATCACAGCCTGGGACGTTGGAAGGTGACATGGAGCCAGTGTGTAAGTGACAGCTATCCCTTGTATTTCTGTCCCAGATATTTGCAGTCATTGTGGTTGTGTTGTTAAAAGAGCCTGTTTGCCATGGGTTGCCACCTTTTCATATGGTCATTGTTGGACACTTGCGGGACACAAAGCGGTGTTTACAGGCCAACACGTAGCCACGGTCAGTACACAGGTAGCAAATACTTTTATCCTCACTACATACCTATTGTTGTTTGACTTTGGCTACTTATCATATTGCATGTAACATTTAAGTTTCTTACATACAGGCATAACTATTAAATACGACTGTTACATTATATATGGGACATATTTATGTCCTACCATCTCGGACATTTGCCCTTTGTACTGTTTTATGTCAGGACACACCTGCCCAGGGTGGGGCTGTCCCTCCTACTGTGGGACAGGTAGTAACCGTATGCCTACGGCTAGCTATAGCCACACCTACCATACTGATCTGCCTCTGACTTGGCACTAACATAGACATGTTGCGGACACACACACACATTACAGTCACACAGAGACGCACATGGCACCCTCAATGCACACTTACACAGACTACGGCACTCACAGACACAGTTGAACACAGTATCTACATGGACCGCAACACCGACAGCGGTGACTAACTGTCCCTTCATATCATCATACTATTACTCGCGGATGTACTGTTCCGGTACTGTGTTCTATCGGTCTTTCAGCCTCATGGTTACGCATGTCGGTATGTTACACATTCCATGGTTGACGGTATCCTATTTATTTGTACCTCCAAGATGTTATGAATGTCGTTGAACTATCTATTATATTTCCAGATATCGCTGAATCCAGCTATATCACCATATATCCCTCTATTGCCCTTTCTATCTGTATTATATATATGCATATGTGTACATATATATATCTATATCTATATATATATATATATATATATATATATATATATCCATCTATATATATATATATATATATATATATATATATATATCATATCCAATCTATATATATATATATATATATATATATATATATATATATGTATATACATATATATATATATATATATATATATATATATATATATATATATATATATATATATACATATCTGGCGGGGAACGTGACAGGCACACAGCACCACCATATGCTGTAAGACTCATGTACTGTTCAGGTGTGGGCATTCCGTGTTCCACTGGCTGTTGTGTTTACAATGTTTGAGGGCTGCCTATGTAGGAGTCACACATTGGGCCACCTATACATTACAATTTACAGGTGGTCATGTTTGTGTGCCATCCATTTTACTGTGTGTGCAGGTGGAGAGGTGTCAGTCTGTAGGGGCCTACACTGTCAGAGTATGTGCTATATGGTCCCTCTTTGCCAAGGCGTAGGCATATTGGGCATGCCTCTGTCTGCCTACCGGGACTGGCACAGTGTGTTCATGGTCTGAATCCCTCTGTGCCTGTAATGGCCTTGGCAATTGCGGTGGGCTTTGAGGGCCTTCACCATTTTGTCCCTACTGCAGTTGCTTTCGCAGGATCATATTATGTAGCATGGCACATACTATGACAATGTGGGCACACGTGTCTGGAGAGTACTGCAAGGCTCCACCAGATGTATCCAAGCACCGGAACCGTGATTTCAGCATCCCGAACACATGCTCTATGATGATTCTGGTTTGTGCGTGTGCCTCATTATGGCGTTCTTGCATGGGTGTGTGTGCATTTCTGATGGGAGTCCATCCATGGCTCCAGTGCATAGCCAGCATCCCCCACGAGATGGCCATGTGGGATGTCCCCCCTGACAAATACCTGATACAGCTGTGAGGCATGCTAGATATGGGAGTCATGGTAGCTTCCAGGGCTGCCAGCACACACATCCATGATAATGCCCTGGCCATTGCACACGACCTGGCAGTTGATGGAGTGGAATCCCTTGCGGTTTATGTAGCGCCTACCCTGCTCACCGGGTGGTGACTTGATTTGTATGTGCGTGCAGTCTATCGCACCCAGTACCTCCAGGTATTGTGCCACACAGTGGAAGTGGCGCATATTGCTGGCCAACTTCTCCTGAGTTCTGGGGAAGTATATCTGCTCATTGGCATGTGGTAACATGGCATCCAGGAACTGGTGTAGTACCCTGGATGCTGATGCCTGTGAGATACCCATTATATCTCCAGTTGGCCTTTGAAAGTTACCTGTGGCCAGTATTCGCAGGCTTACACATATCTTCGTGTCCACTGGGATGGGTTCCCCTCTGTTGTTTCTGGTTCTCAGGCATGGCCGGCACAGCTCGACTATTTGCTGTAAGATGTCCCTGTCCACCCTGTAACGCTCTACTATCTCCAGGTCATGTAGCCCCTGGTAGGTTACCCTTGGTCTGAACACTCTCCTTCTCCGCCGAGGCCTGCGGTGGTTGTCGGCATCATCCTCCACAACACCGTCAGTCTCTAACACATGCTGATGAATCACAGCTATGGCAGCTCCCAACATGTACATTTTAAAAGTTCCCTGTGTGTTTACACCTATGGTGCAGTGTTTGGGAATACACAGGTGTGTGTTGGGTGCTTTCACACTTTATACTATTGTGCTGAGAACACCGATGATGTCATAGGGTGTGTATGTACGATCGTAGCTACAGGTTATCTTATGTGTTTTACTGCCGGAACTACTATTGTGGTGCCTTTGGTGTTGAATTACATTTGCCTGCCATGGATTACCTCTTGACCTTCCCTTTACATTTCTGTGTGTTGCACCTACCATTTGCTGGCGTGCATCCTGCAGCCTACTTTCATTTGTACTTTCCTGGACCTGGCGTATCTTGCGTTATGTGTGCTACTGCCAGTCTGCTGTCGGTTTGCTTTGCTCTGCTGTGTCAGGTCTCCTATCTTTGCAATCCAATACCACCCTCCTTTCTTTGCATTCAAATGCCTCCCCTATCCTGTTTTGCAGGTTTCTGCAAGCAGACTTGTCAGCTGCCGTCGATTGGCCTTCGTGGGTTGATTGGTGTTGATTGCTCATTAGTACTCCAATTACCCTACTTCCGCATTTCCTTCTTTTCTTCCCCTGACCTTCCTGTTTCTGCTATTGTTTGCGGCGTCCGATTACTGGGTTTTGGGCACGTTTTCATCCTCGTACACATGCGCTTTTGGCCACCATGTGTGCTCTTAGCTAAACGATTCCTCCCCACCCCTGTCCTGCAGCTTTGCTTAGCAATGGACAGGCCAGATTTGCAATGCTCCAATGTGCTTACTGCTACGGTGACACACCCCTCTGCTGATGTCATGTATCTCCTCTGAGCCACTCCTCAGTGTTATACCGCTGCGCCGTATGGTACAACCTTCATCTGGCGGGACATTTGCGATTCAGTATTATCTGCCTCATTTGCATGGCATTGACTACTAATTCATAGTTACCACGCCGAACACTATCGCAAGCCCTTAGCAACCCTTGCACCTTGGTTGTGGTGTTCCATGCCTACCATTGTGTATTATGCTGTAAACCTGATTTCTATTACGTTGCGATTTTATGACATTTTTATATTATTTCTTTATGTTACTGCTTCCGCACACATGCCCTGCGGTTGTGCTGTGCGTTACTGTGGACATGACATTAAATGTTGTTATTTACGTGTTGTGCATCTTTTCTTATGCCATTGGCTGTGTATTTCGCCATTGGCATATGTTAACATTGTGATACCTGGGTCTGGCCCTCTTCCATAGCTCCGATGTTCTGTTTGGGAAAATGTAAACCGTGTTTTTTGGTTTACATTTCCGTGGACTTACGCTACGCCTGCACCACTTCATGAATCGCTATATGCCTTCATTTGCATGGTGTGACACTGCACATGGGGTGATTAGCATACCTACGCCGGGGGCTGCGTAGATCTGGCATACGCCGGTAGTGCACGTGGAATTGGATCGTACCTGAATCGCTCGACGGCCATATTTGGTGTTATAACGCCTACGCTATGCATGCGCCTGGCACAAGCTTCATGAATCCCGGGGGCAATGTATAATGCATGAAAACACATTATTATGGTCGATTTTCTTTTCTATTAATACAAGTATGTCTATGGTCTGGATTCATGAATGGGTAATTTCTGCACTGTTCTTGTGTGTATGGATAGCACTCTATTTTGTATTCATTAAACATCTTTACACATTGTATGGAGTCACCAAACATAGGTAAACAGCTGAGTATAATAATGAAAGCATAATCAGCTGAATTGTAACATAATTAAAAAAATCCAAGATGGCAGAGCCATTCAGAAAGCTATAAAGTAATGGTGTAGAGATAGTGTAGCCTTTTGCCACAAACTCCAAAACCTACTGGATTACAGCCACCATAGAAAAAAAAGCAGTGCTAGGGGCTGATGCTGGTCTCTTGCATGTGTATGTGCAATAGGCTCAGATCAATTTTGTTACTGCTAATAGACCTTGTCCAAGGGGAAGAAGGATGTTCAGACCCTGTTTAACATATGATGGACTGCATGATGTTGAAATAGTACAGTGATACGGGTTTATATGGAAATACTGCTGGAACTCTGTAACCTCTGCCGCCCCCACCACAGACCCAGAAATTGGGGAGAACCTATACCAGTGGAAACTAAGGTATGGGTAGCATTAAGAATATTAGCTACTGGTACATTCCAGACACTCACAGGGGCAATACTAGGGGTGTCACAAGTCTCAGTCTTCAAAATATTGCACCAATGTCTTAATGCTATGCTAAACATGAAGGGAGTACATATATTTTTCACTTACAACAGACGGGTGAACAAGAACAATGCAGTTACCATGACTTTCACATATGGCACAACTCTCAACTTTGCACACAATTTGCTAGGGCTGATGAACCACACCACCATCTACTGGGTGATGCATGTTATGCACTGGAACTGTGGCTTCTGACACCCATGCACACACATCCACCTACAGAAGAAGGATACAATGATGCCCACATTCAAACTAGGAGTATCATAGAGCTTGTCATTGACATGCTGAAGTCATGGTTCCACTGTCTAGACATATTAGGTGCTGCCCTGCAGTACATCCCAGGCTGCTGCACAGAAATACTCACAGTCTGTGCCATGTTGCACAATATCATCTTGAGGAAGCTGCTGCAACAAGGACAGCAAGGGCTAGCATTCCTGCACCACAGGCAGTGCCAGCACCTCTGATACATACAGACAAGGATTCAGAGGGAGACCTCTAGCTGTAGAGGTAGATGGCAGACATAGGGGGTTCACAATATACCCTTGTCCTGGCCATAAGGTAAAGGATAGCTCACACACTCTCACCAACTAAGACTCAAAGGTCAATGCACACACTCAGCAACTAAGAGGAAAGGGATAGCACACTCATTCACCAGTGAAGGAATGCACATAACCTAAGCACATGCAAATACTAAACGTGATGCCATCCAATGTCCATAAACTTTACTTACCCATGTAGTGTCTGTGTAAGGACAGTATGAGACAGAGTCAGCCCCAAAGCACATGAGGCATAACTGCAGTAATGCCAAGGTAAGTGTGGAACCTGTAGTATATGAACAAATGTGTAAGAAGATAAACTACCTGCATACTGTCAGTTATAAATGTACTCAATCAGAACTTGTGTGAGGTGTCCACCAATGGCATTATTGGCTTACAGGAATGATATCTGCAATATACTGGTATGTATTGTACACAATAACTGGCTTTAAGCCAGTCACTTACCTATTGTACAAAAAACAGTCAGCAGAACAGTTATATCAAGAGTTTCGCAAGTAGAGCAAAAAAGCAGAAATACAATATCAGTGGTTTGAATGCATGAGTTCTAATACTAAATGAATAAAAAAGCCTTCCAGAATGAGTATTTAGAAAATCATCCAAAATCCTGTTATGAAAAAAATGATGCTTATAATCAATATACTGAGAAAGACTCTGTTAGCTCTTCACTCTGTGCATCAGACATATACACTAAGTCAAATCCAAATGAACAAAGGGCATAGTCATCATCATTTGCACAGGGTAGGGTGGGATTAGCAGGCCAGGGATGACACCAAAGTAGTGAGCATGTATGAGTAAAACACAAAACATTCAGTAAAGTTTGAAATTTCTCAATGGCATTAACAGGAGCTATATCCCAATCAACATTAAGGGTGTGTGTGTGTGTTGCGTGTGTGTGTGTCTGTGTGTGTGTGTGTGTGTGTGTGTAAACCTGTGTGTATATCTGCATGAACACAATCAAGCTCTGTGCTAGCACTACGTGCTGCCACTTTGGACAGCTATAAGCCATGCATGGTAGAGTGGTCAGTTCAGTGTCATTGCTCCTGACCATGAGAACTGCCTCTGACACTTCCACATCCTTGGTTTAAAGTGGGGGTGCTACATGAACATGAGTGATGTCTGCTGGATGTGCTCACTTCACAACTACATCCAGCATGATTATATTTAGCATCCTGGAACAAGTTAATTGGGGTGTTGGCAATTCTGAGTTTAAGAATAAACATCATTTCTTATATAAAGAAAATATTTATATTTTAAAATACAATACTTTAAGTCCTTGTGGACTTAATACTGAATGTTCATGGAAACTTTTGATATAATTGTTTTCTAAATGTAATACAAATACAGTATTTATGTTTTAGATATTAATTAATTAGTTGTGTTTTATAAATGATAGTTAATGTTTGTATAAAGTGGCACTATTTTCTATTTTTTCCTTACTGATGTACTCCTAGAAGGCATTTCTTGTCAAAGTGCTAGAGCCTTGAGATGTTCTTGTTAATAAAGTGCAAGCTGGTGAATTTTATATTTTTTACTGGCCCTTTTGTCATATTTTCATACTTCTGGGACTTTCTTGTTGTATTTTTGTTGCTCCATACATATGTCTGGTCGCACATAATAGCACAACAACATCAGGGCAATGGTGGATAGTAGGTCTACTCCAAACAACTCTAGCAACCCTCCTGTATAGTGCCATGCCTTCATGATGGCTACAAGCAGACTAAGCACAGTAACCTGATCAACCATATCTGAGGCCTCAGTGGATGGGTATGAGTAGGCATACTGACTGTGTCCAAAATAAGACCAGTGGATGTATGAGCCACAACCTCAGTGTCAGTCTGAACCTCTGCATCACCTGACTATGTATCTATATCACCGCCATCATCATCAGAAGCTACCAATACCCTGAAATCAGGTGGTATGAGTTCTGCGCTGCTACTGAGAGGATCACCTGTGATAGTAATCAATAAACAAGCAGGAGAGAAATAGTGATTGGACATGATCCAAACTTGGTTCTACACACTCATGTTAAACAATTTTATATCTTAAAGGAATACAATACTTTTTACACTCTTCTTGGACTTGTATCTAAGTAATAGTTAATACTAATCAAAGAAAGTTTGTGCTCACCATGTGCAGGTGGTCATTCATATGGTAATTCTGTTGTCCCTGAAAAAGGGGAAGGCAGTGGAAAGAAGGCTAATAAGCATCACAATGCAAATGGCACAAGGACAAGAGAATAATGCTCTGCCTATCTTCCCCTTAAGAAATATCTCAGAACATGCCTCTGAACCATACCAAATTCCTTGGAATGTTCCAGTTTTGAGGCTAAAATAATGAGGTGCCATGAATGCCTGAGTGGTCCCTATAAATCCATGACTTTTTTTTTAATTTACAATGTTTTCAATAATGCTGACTTCATTGCATATCACCAGCATATCCCATAAAGTCATCAACATGCAGGGGGGGGGTGATGACATCAGCAATGTGAGACTGTGCCTGGCCCCTGACTGCCTGCAAGAGAGCTCAGTTTACATTGCTTGCTTGCAGCATGGCCACCTCTGGGTAAGTGCCACAGTGTGGCTGGAGTCAGCACAGTGTGTTATAGGTACCCCATGTCCTTTCTGTGGAGTGTAATTTTTAAGGTTGGTTTTGAGTTTTGTTGGCAGACCCCAAATGTCTTATGGTTATTCACGGATTGTCTCTAAATGAGAATAAGGAGACTGCCTTTATTGGCCCTGATTGCTATTTTGTAGAAATTAACTACCAAGTAGTTTAAGTACACCTTCTCCAAAAAAATGAGATAAAAACAAGATGTTCCCATTCTTCATGTGTCCTCCTCCCTTTCCATGGACACACTTGCCTCTGGTGGCTCTGCCCCTTGCACCTATATTATATTTTAGGTATATTATCCTTCATTTTCTTAGGATCCCCTTCTTCTCTACGTAGTAAGAACAGAGCAATTTATTCTAAAACAAACAGTTGCATTTTTTATGGCGTAATGTGAGGATAATTGCACTAGGCTGTGCAGATTTTTTTTTGTCTGAATTCTGAGTTGTCAACCTTTCTCTAGCAATTAGTTTTCTTAGGAAAAAAAAGTGGAATTTACATTAATTGTCCAACTGAGATTTAAAATATATTCTGTAGAAAATAACATTATACATATATATATATATATATATATATATATATATATATATATATATATATATATATATATATATATACATACATATATCTGAAATGTACTTTTCTGCAGAAAACATTTAATATCTACTACTACCTAATTTCAACAGCGTGACCTTGAATTAATTTGTATGGATTCATTAACAAGAAAGCTAGTGTCTAAAATGTTTTTGACTTGTTTTGCTTGGTAAATATTTACATCCTAGTTGGATCCTTTGTGAGACAGAGTAATGATTGTAGCAGCTTGGAGTTTTCACATTCTGATCCACTGGCAGACATTCTACCTGGCATAGTTTTATACAGCTTCTTTTTTTTTTATGCAGGTCTTAAGTAACATTTGCTTATGGGGGAGCTCGGTGGTTTTCTTAATAAATGCTAAATGCTTGATATGTATCTGTGCTTACATTTATTTATTTGTTTTTAATTAAAGCCCTTATTATATTAACAGTTACACAAGTGTTTGTTTATTCAGTTAACTGCAGAAACTCATGTATGCAGCTCCCGCAGTAGATATAAGACTGTGTGAGGCACAGACACACACAGACACACACATAAACACATACACACACACACACACACACACACACACACACACACACACACACACACACACACACACACACACACACACACACACACACACACAGCTCACTGTAAGAATATAGTTGCTTGCATTGACTGGAAGGCAATCAACTAGCTATTTCCCAGACTGACAGCTTGTGTCTTACTTCTCTGTAGCAGAATAACAAAGTGGTATCTGTATAACTTTTTGGTAATCCATGGTTTTGATGACTTCTGTCACTTAACAGTTTCACTGAAGTGCAGAGCACAGCCACCTCCTTCACAAAACATATGTAAGGAAGGCTGGCACACTGGTTTTAGATGTGTGATTGTGTATAGCTGATATTGTTTAGATTTAAATAACTACAAGATGCATATTTTGCATAAAATGTAAATGTGAAAAGAGCAATGATTTGTCTGGGACCTAACGTTATCTGTTTTTATTTGTTTTAAGGAAAAGCAAGTCTGTCTCTTGATGCTTAATTCAACAAGCTAACATTAAGTTGAACTGTTATGTTAAACAGTAAGAGAATATTGTTGTGTGGGCGATGCATGTGCCTTTTTCTTAAAGCGAATACTGTTGAACTGATCAAGTCCTTTAATTACAGAAAAAGTCACTAAATGGTGTGTTGATGTTGTAGGAAACAAGGAAACCTATAAAATGTCACCATACCTGCATAACACCTTTCATTCGAGTTGGTCACCTGGTGCTCTTTTGATGTGACATCTGGATCGGGGGTGGATTTCTCATTTCTCATCAACAGCAAATGTCCTGGTAGTTTAGGACATTAACTGCTTCTCATATTGTTTCCTCTAACTGATGTAGCAAAATTGGATTATAAATGAAAAATTATTTTCATATTTAAAAATAATAAATATCTGCAGCAATAAGAAATTTATTTGCATTCTTTGTATGTATGTTTGTCGTAAAAAATAAAAATCAAGTTTCTTTAAAAAATGTCCCACTTTGGGCATCTGAAAAGATGTCAGCCCTCTTAAGGCAGGCTGCTTTACCTATGGTCATAGCCTGTGTTAGCCAAACATTATTTGCAATGAAGAAGGAAAAAAAAGATGACTTGGCTGTATGAAGTAACTTACTAAAATAAATGAAGATGATAAATTACCTGTATCATATTCATTAAGTACAGCTACTCTGGGTGAATTAATTTATCTGGAGTTCAGACACTACAGGTATTTGTACCCAAATTGTTAAAATACTTTCTCTTTCCATTGTAGTGTTTTCTGTACTTTTAAAACTCTCAAATATATATGTTATTCTGTCCACATTAATATATGGGAATCAAATTAAGAATGGTCAGTTGTCACCATATTTAATACCAGCTATGTTGACTGTGCATCTTAGCTTTTCAGTTTTCACACATTTCCAGGGCAGCATACATATGTCATAACCTGTAGTATTTGAAGACATCTGTCCAGCATACCTCTCAATCTCTCAGAGCAAGAAATCTGGGCAAAGTCAAAAATAATGGTGGGACAAAGGCCCAAAAATAGGGCCAGATTTTAAATATTGTTTCTGTAAACTCAGATAGTTGCTAGAATAACAGGTTTTGCATTATTATGTATTTTCTGAAGGATATGAAGTCTGAAATTCAAATGTCTGGGATAATTTACTAGTATTTAATTATGTCAATCTTCATGTTGGTATCCCATAATCCCACTGGAGTTGTTGGGGCTACATGCTTCTGTATGCAATTTTTATGTTAATTAGTGTCCTGATGTTTGGCCAGTTGTACCTACTTTTCATGGCCCTTTGTCCAGATTTTTGATGTTTCCAACTTGAGAAGTATGTCTCAGAATCAATCATACTGATCATTGCCTCCCCCAAAACAATGTTTGTAGGACTTTTCTTTCTTCTAAAGCACACATCTCAATGTTTTTAAATGTAGACGTAGTAGCACAGTACATGCCTTATATATATATATGTGTGTGTGTGTGTAGATGCCTTATATATATATATATATATATATATATATATATATATATATGTGTGTGTGTGTGTGTGTGTGTATGTTTATATTTGTATATATATATATATATATATATATATATATATATCTATAGATATGCCTCCACACCCCTAATGTGGGGGGCTGTGCCCCCATACCCCCCTTACTATATATACTAGCTCCAGGATCGCACATCAGTGGGGAATGGGTACCTATTATATAATCGAAGACACAATCCTTTGAATGTGTCTTGATTGAACTTGAAAGCATAAAACAGCAGAATAGCGAAACAGCATATAAGCGATTTCTTTCCCTGGGAAAGAAATCGCTTGGCCTTACTTTCCCATTTTTGTAAGTGTAGTGTGATCTCAGAGTTGGTATATTTAAGTAGGGGGGGAGTGTGTGAGGGGCAAAGCCCCCCACTTTATGCAATGCGTTGAAATTTTTATTTTTGTTTTTTTTTTTGTTTTTTTTGTGGAACAGTGATATTTTTTCCCTGGGAAAAAAAATCGCTGTTCTGACTGTTCGGGATTGTAAGCTTTCACTTACATGGAGTCGATAAATCAGCATTCACTTTTTTAAGTGTTCACTGATTTAATATAGACCCTGACGAACAGTGCATATACCTGTTTAGATGAAATGTGTTTCAGTCAAATGAGTTTTCAGTGAGGTGTGCTTTCAAAACATAGAGTTAGAAGGTCACACTATAAAACCAATCCAAAAAAACTAAATGAAAACTCCAACCAAACTAGAACTTCCAATGAGTGACTTCCCAAACCTCCTGTAACAGAGGCACATGGGATATATGCAAATGATCTTTATGAACATCAGGTGTTTCAGCTATAAGGCGATTCTGATTGCTTTTACATTTGAAGTCATTTTAATAGACAATTTCAGGACAATAAAGCCAAACCCCACTACCTATGGATATGCATATTTCGACTTTGTTATGACCTCATCAGCATAGCTTAAGAAAAGTCTTTGACTAAGCATAAGAAACACAGGGCTGTTATACCCAGCTGATGTCCATTATCATTAGGGTGACTACAAAATATCCCAAATAACAAATTAAAACAAAGAGTTAGAAGGTCACACTGAAAAAACAATCAGAAAAAAACAAAATGAAAACTCCAGCCAAGCTACAACTTCCAGTGAGTGACCTGCAAAACTTCCTGCAACAGTGGTATATGGAATATATGCAAATGACCCTTATGTGGAGTTTTCATTTAGTTTTTTCTGATTGGTTTTTCAGTGTGACCTTCTAACTCTTTGCTTTAATTTGCTATTTGGGATATTTTGCAGTCACCCTAATGATAATGGACATCAGCTGGGTATTACAACCCTGTGTTTCTTATGCTTAATAAAACACTCTGCTCATGCTATGCTGACGAGGTCATAGCAAGGTCAAAACATGTATAGCTAGTGGGGTTTGGCTTTATTAGCCTGAAATTGTCCATTAAAACGACTTCAAAAGCAAAAGTCATGGGCAATCAAAATTGCCATATAGCTGAAACACCTGATATTCATTTATTTTATTTTATTTAACATTTGTTGACCGGGAATGTCCGACTAGGTTCCACAGATCCTGTTTTCAGCGGAGGCCTGGGGAGAAATGCTCCAGAGGCATGTCTTTAGAATGTGGGAGGAAACCGGAGTCTCCGGAGGAAACCCACGCGAACGCAGGGAGAACTCCACACAGAAGGCACCCCAGCCAAGAATCGAACCAGAGAACCTCTTGCTGTGAGGCGACAGCATTAACCGCTGCACCACTGCGCCGCCCTTCATAAGGGTCATTTGCATATATCCCATGTGCCTCTGTTATAGGAGGCTTGGGAGGTCACTCATTAGAAGTTCTAGCGTGGCTGGAGTTTCATTTAGTTTTTTCTGATTGGTTTTTCAATGTGACCTTCTCTTTGTTTTAATTTGTTATTTGTGATAGTTTGCAGTCACCCTAATGATAATGGACATCAGCTGGGTATAACAATCCTGTGTTTCTTATGCTTACTCAAACACTCTGCTTAATCTATGCTGATGAGGTCAAAACAAGGTCAAAATATGCATATCCATAGCTAGTGGGGTTTGGCTTTATTGGCTTGAAATTGTCCATTAAAATGACTTCAAATTTAAAAATCATGGGCAATCAGAATCGCCATATAGCTGAAACACCTGATGTGCATAAGGGTCATTAGCATATATCCCATGTGTCTCTGTTACAGGAGGTTTGGGAGGTCACTCATTAGAAGTTCTAGCTTGGCCAGAGTTCATATATCCCATGTGCCTCTGTTACAGGAGGTTTGGGAGGTCACTCATTGGAAGTTCTAGCTTGGACGGAGTTTTCATTTAGTTTTTTCTGGTGTGCTTTCAGTGAATTGTGCTCAGGCAATTCATTTTGTGAAATGAGGATTCAACGAAATGAGTTTCAGTGAAATGTGTAAAAAAGTAGACCTATATACACACACATGTATATATATCCTCGTGGTGGCCAGCAGGGTTCCTGTAGCAGCAGAGACCAGAAAAGACTACCTTTCCAGATTTTAAGTATTTTTCTTGGCTTTTTCAACCTTTTGTGAATTTTGACCACTGTTTTTGCTTGTTTTATCGAAGTTTGACCTGTTTTTACTGTCTTTATAAGCTCAAACTGTTTACTGCACTTGCTAGTTTAAGTTTTGCTTAAAAGTTAAACTGCAGGCTAATACACTCAAGTGTACTAGCTTTTGATAGCAATTAGTCGAAAAGTATAGCATTTATTGTGTTTTCTGCCTTTCTGTAAAAAAAAACTTGAAAAAAACAAAAAAAAAAAAATCCTTGTTTTCCATATTTTCCTAGCTAGTGTTCCAGAGACCAGATTTTGCTGATCCCTGGGCTTTGTCTTGGTTCTTGTGTTTCTCCATTTTCCATGTTTGGTCAGGGGGAAGTTTCTTTACTCACCAGTGAGAGTGGGGAGTACTGAGCTGCCTGTTTGTCCTCAGAGGAGTGGTTTAAGGCAGTAACTTGTAGTTTATTGGCCATTTTGGGTCATTTCCTGTCTTTTCCAGCCCCCTGCTATAAAGCACGCTTTGGCAGACTTTTCCAGCTATTGAGAAATCAGCACAGCTCCTCGTGGTGGCCAGCAGGGTTCCTGTAGCAGCAGAGACCAGAAAAGACTATCTTTCCAGATTTTAAGTATTTTTCTTGGCTTTTTCGACCTTTTGTGACTTTCGACCACTGTTTTTGTTTGTTTTATCGAAGTCTGACCTGTTTTTACTGTCTTCATAAGCTCAAACTGTTTACTGCACTTGCTAGTTTAAGTTTTGCTTAAAAGTTAAACTACAGGCTAATACACTCAAGTGTACTAGCTTTTGATAGCAATTAGTCGAAAAGTATAGCATTTATTGTGTTTTCTGTCTTTCTGTAAAAAAAAACTTGAAAAAAAACAAAAAAAAAATCCTTGTTTTCCATACTTTCCTAGCTAGTGTTCCAGAGACCAGATTTTGCTGATCCCTGGGCTTTGTCTTGGTTCCTGTGTTTCTCCATTTTCCTTGTTTGGTCAGGGGAAGTTTCTTTACTCACCAGTGAGAGTGGGCAGTACTGAGCTGCCTGTTTGTCCTCAGAGGAGTGGTTTAAGGCAGTAACTTGTAGTTTATTGGCCATTTTGGGTAATTTCCTGTCTTTTCCAGCCCCCTGCTATAAAGCACGCTTTGGCGGGCTTTTCCAGCTATTGAGAACTCAGCACAGCTCCTTGTGGTGGCCAGCAGGGTTCCTGTAGCAGCAGAGACCAGAAAAGACTACCTTTCCAGATTTTAAGTATTTTTCTTGGCTTTTTCGACGTTTTGTGACTTCTGACCACATTTTTTGCTTGTTTTATCGAAGTTTGACCTGTTTTTACTGTCTTTATAAGCTCAAACTGTTTACTGCACTTGCTAGTTTAAGTTTTGCTTAAAAGTTAAACTACAGGCTAATACACTCAAGTGTACTAGCTTTTGATAGCAATTAGTCGAAAAGTATAGCATTTATTGTGTTTTCTGCCTTTCTGTAAAAAAAACTTGAAAAAAACAAAAAAAAAATCCTTGTTTTCCATACTTTCCTAGCTAGTGTTCCAGAGACCAGATTTTGCTGATCCCTGGGCTTTGTCTTGGTTCCTGTGTTTCTCCATTTTCCTTGTTTGGTCAGGGGGAAGTTTCTTTACTCACCAGTGAGAGTGGGGAGTACTGAGCTGCCTGTTTGTCCTCAGAGGAGTGGTTTAAGGCAGTAACTTGTAGTTTATTGGCCATTTTGGGTAATTTCCTGTCTTTTCCAGCCCCCTGCTATAAAGCATGCTTTGGCAGGCTTTTCCAGCTATTGAGAACTCAGCACAGCTCCTCGTGCTGGCCAGCAGGGTTCCTGTAGCAGCAGAGACCAGAAAAGACTACCTTTCCAGATTTTAAGTAATTTACTTGGCTTTTTTGACCTTTTGTGACTTTCGACCACTGTTTTTGCTTGTTTTATCGAAGTCTGACCTATTTTTACTGTCTTTATAAGCTCAAACTGTTTACTGCACTTGCTAGTTTAAGTTTTGCTTAAAAGTTAAACTACAGGCTAATACACCCAAGTGTACTAGCTTTTGATAGCAATTAGTCGAAAAAGTATAGCATTTATTGTGTTTTCTGCCTTTCTGTAAAAAAAACTTGAAAAAAACAAAAAAAAATATCCTTGTTTTCCATACTTTCCTAGCTAGTGTTCCAGAGACCAGATTTTGCTGATCCCTGGGCTTTGTCTTGGTTCCTGTGTTTCTCCATTTTCCTTGTTTGGTCAGGGGGAAGTTTCTTTACTCACCAGTGAGAGTGGGGAGTGCTGAGCTGCCTGTTTGTCCTCAGAGGCATGGTTTAAGGCAGTAACTTGTAGTTTATTGGCCATTTTGGGTAATTTCCTGTCTTTTCCAGCCCTTTGCTATAAAGCACACTTTGGCGGGCTTTTCCAGCTATTGAGAACTCAGCACAGCTCCTTGTGGTGGCCAGCAGGGTTCCTGTAGCAGCAGAGACCAGAAAAGACTACCTTTCCAGATTTTAAGTATTTTTCTTGGCTTTTTCGACCTTTTGTGACTTTCAACCACTGTTTTTGCTTGTTTTATCGAAGTTTGACCTGTTTTTACTGTCTTTATAAGCTCAAACTGTTTACTGCACTTGCTAGTTTAAGTTTTGCTTAAAAGTCAAACTACAGGCTAATACACTCAAGTGTACTAGCTTTTGATAGCAATTAGTCGAAAAGTATAGCATTTATTGTGTTTTCTGCCTTTCTGTAAAAAAAAAACTTGAAAAAAACAAAAAAAAATCCTTGTTTTCCATACTTTCCTAGCTAGTGTTCCAGAGACCAGATTTTGCTGATCCCTGGGCTTTGTCTTGGTTCCTGTGTTTCTCCATTTTCCTTGTTTGGTCAGGGGGAAGTTTCTTTACTCACCAGTGAGAGTGGGGAGTACTGAGCTGCCTGTTTGTCCTCAGAGGAGTGGTTTAAGGCAGTAACTTGTAGTTTATTGGCCATTTTGGGTCATTTCCTGTCTTTTCCAGCCCCCTGCTATAAAGCACGCTTTGGCGGGCTTTTCCAGCTACTGAGAACTCAGCACAGCTCCTCGTGGTGGCCAGCAGGGTTCCTGTAGCAGCAGAGACCAGAAAAGACTACCTTTCCAGATTTTAAGTATTTTTCTTGGCTTTTTCGACCTTTTGTGACTTTCAACCACTGTTTTTGCTTGTTTTATCGAAGTTTGACCTGTTTTTACTGTCGTTATAAGCTCAAACTGTTTACTGCACTTGCTAGTTTAAGTTTTGCTTAAAAGTTAAACTACAGGCTAATACACTCAAGTGTACTAGCTTTTGATAGCAATTAGTCGAAAAGTATAGCATTTATTGTGTTTTCTGCCTTTCTGTAACAAAAACTTGAAAAAAAACAAAAAAAAATCCTTGTTTTCCATACTTTCCTAGCTAGTGTTCCAGAGACCAGATTTTGCTGATCCCTGGGCTTTGTCTTGGTTCCTGTGTTTCTCCATTTTCCTTGTTTGGTCAGGGGGAAGTTTCTTTACTCACCAGTGAGAGTGGGGAGTACTGAGCTGCCTGTTTGTCCTCAGAGGAGTGGTTTAAGGCAGTAACTTGTAGTTTATTGGCCATTTTGGGTCATTTCCTGTCTTTTCCAGCCCCCTGCTATAAAGCACGCTTTGGCGGGCTTTTCCAGCTATTGAGAACTCAGCACAGCTCCTCGTGGTGGCCAGTAGGGTTCCTGTAGCAGCAGAGACCAGAAAAGAGTACCTTTCCAGATTTTAAGTATTTTTCTTGGCTTTTTCGACCTTTTGTGACTTTCGACCACTGTTTTTGCTTGTTTTATCGAAGTTTGACCTGTTTTTACTGTCTTTATAAGCTCAAACTGTTTACTGCCCTTGCTAGTTTAAGTTTTGCTTAAAAGTTAAACTACAGGCTAATACACTCAAGTGTACTAGCTTTTGATAGCAATTAGTCAAAAAGTATAGCATTTATTGTGTTTTCTGCCTTTCTGTAAAAAAAACTTGAAAAAACAAAAAAAATCCTTGTTTTCCATACTTTCCTAGCTAGTGTTCCAGAGACCAGATTTTGCTGATCCCTGGGCTTTGTCTTGGTTCCTGTGTTTCTCCATTTTCCTTGTTTGGTCAGGGGGAAGTTTCTTTACTCTCCAGTGAGAGTGGGGAGTACTGAGCTGCCTGTTTGTCCTCAGAGGAGTGGTTTAAGGCAGTAACTTGTAGTTTATTGGCCATTTTGGGTCATTTCCTGTCTTTTCCAGCCCCCTGCTATAAAGCATGCTTTGGCGGGCTTTTCCAGCTATTGAGAACTCAGCACAGCTCCTCGTGCTGGCCAGCAGGGTTCCTGTAGCAGCAGAGACCAGAAAAGACTACCTTTCCAGATTTTAAGTAATTTACTTGGCTTTTTTGACCTTTTGTGACTTTCGACCACTGTTTTTGCTTGTTTTATCGAAGTCTGACCTATTTTTACTGTCTTTATAAGCTCAAACTGTTTACTGCACTTGCTAGTTTAAGTTTTGCTTAAAAGTTAAACTACAGGCTAATACACCCAAGTGTACTAGCTTTTGATAGCAATTAGTCGAAAAAGTATAGCATTTGTTGTGTTTTCTGCCTTTCTGTAAAAAAAACTTGAAAAAAACAAAAAAAAATATCCTTGTTTTCCATACTTTCCTAGCTAGTGTTCCAGAGACCAGATTTTGCTGATCCCTGGGCTTTGTCTTGGTTCCTGTGTTTCTCCATTTTCCTTGTTTGGTCAGGGGGAAGTTTCTTTACTCACCAGTGAGAGTGGGGAGTGCTGAGCTGCCTGTTTGTCCTCAGAGGCATGGTTTAAGGCAGTAACTTGTAGTTTATTGGCCATTTTGGGTCATTTCCTGTCTTTTCCAGCCCTTTGCTATAAAGCACGCTTTGGCGGGCTTTTCCAGCTATTGAGAACTCAGCACAGCTTCTCGTGGTGGCCAGCAGGGTTCCTGTAGCAGCAGAGACCAGAAAAGACTACCTTTCCAGATTTTAAGTATTTTCTTGGCTTTTTCGACCTTTTGTGACTTTCAACCACTGTTTTTGCTTGTTTTATCGAAGTTTGACCTGTTTTTACTGTCTTTATAAGCTCAAACTGTTTACTGCACTTGCTAGTTTAAGTTTTGCTTAAAAGTTAAACTACAGGCTAATACACTCAAGTGTACTAGCTTTTGATAGCAATTAGTCGAAAAGTATAGCATTTATTGTGTTTTCTGCCTTTCTGTAAAAAAAACTTGAAAAAAACAAAAAAAAAATCCTTGTTTTCCATACTTTCCTAGCTAGTGTTCCAGAGACCAGATTTTGCTGATCCCTGGGCTTTGTCTTGGTTCTCTTGTTTCTCCATTTTCCTTGTTTGGTCAGGGGGAAGTTTCTTTGCTCACCAGTGAGAGTGGGGAGTACTGAGCTGCCTGTTTGTCCTCAGAGGAGTGGTTTAAGGCAGTAACTTGTAGTTTATTGGCCATTTTGGGTCATTTCCTGTCTTTTCCAGCCCCCTGCTATAAAGCACACTTTGGCGGGCTTTTCCAGCTATTGAGAACTCAGCACAGCTCCTCGTGGTGGCCAGCAGGATTCCTGTAGCAGCAGAGACCAGAAAAAACTACCTTTCCAGATTTTAAGTATTTTTCTTGGCTTTTTTCGACCTTTTGTGACTTTTGACCACTGTTTTTGCTTGTTTTATCGAAGTTTGACCTGTTTTTACTGTCTTTATAAGCTCAAACTGTTTACTGCCCTTGCTAGTTTAAGTTTTGCTTAAAAGTTAAACTACAGGCTAATACACTCAAGTGTACTAGCTTTTGATAGCAATTAGTCGAAAAGTATAGCATTTATTGTGTTTTCTGCCTTTCTGTAAAAAAAACTTGAAAAAAACAAAAAAAAATATTCTTGTTTTCCATACTTTCCTAGCTAGTGTTCCAGAGACCAGATTTTGCTGATCCCTGGGCTTTGTCTTGGTTCCTGTGTTTCTCCATTTTCCTTGTTTGGTCAGGGGGAAGTTTCTTTACTCACCAGTGAGTGTGGGGAGTACTGAGCTGCCTGTTTGTCCTCAGAGGAGTGGTTTAAGGCAGTAACTTGTAGTTTATTGGCCATTTTGGGTCATTTCCTGTCTTTTTCCAGCCCCCTGCTATAAAGCACGCTTTAGCGCGATTTAGCGTGGAGTTGCCACAGGAGCACACAAGAGCAGCAGCGGTTAATCAAGGTTAAACTATTCGGGCCATCTAAAGTCCACTCTTCAAATTTTCCCTTAGAACAGCTCTTCCTAAACTGTACTGATAATCTAACCACCCTATTCTATACCTAATAAGTTTAGACCTACTTGATTCCTAAGTGACTATTCTCTATCCGGATTGCCTAGCACTTGCCCACAAAGTACTCTTTACTCTAATATAGCACTTTTTATACACAGCACCCTACCTGCCTACTACCCCTTCTTAGATCATCCACATCCCTAGTAGCCACTTTCAAATCCATCTACACAGTTTTTAACTTTTCCTTCTAGCATGTCGCGGGGTCAGTTGCTAGTGTCCTCTCCTGCTCAGCTGATGAATCTGGGAATATTGAGGCAATGTTACAATTGCCTCATGTACACAGACAACCCTCTCCTTCTCCCACAAAACACACACATGCGAGAGATGCAAATATATAGCCAAACTGGAGGCTGAGCTCTCTCATCATAGGACTGGCAAGACCAGACAGGAGGAGAAGGTAACCACAAACCCAGTCTCACATAGCACTAGCACAACCTCATATCATACACATAAACACATAAAGACATACTCGGAGGCTCTGACCAAAAATCTACCAAAACAGCAGAGGCCACCAAAGCAGACACCCAAACAACTACCACCACAGTCCAAGACACATGCAACACATAGACCACAAAGTCAGTGTGCCAAACAGTCACAGCCCTTAAGGCCAAACACAATGCCAGACACTCTTGTCATAGGTGACTCCATAGTCAGACACACTGACATCCCACTCACCAGATTGAGCAAGGAGAAGGTCACAGTGAGCTGCCTGTCGGGCGCTAGAATCTGCCACATAACGCAAGCACTCAGGTCACTCGACAGCAAGTACAAGTATGACTCAGTCATTGTCCATGCTGGCATGAACAACCTGAGATGCACCTCCCTGGACTACATGAAAAGGGACATAGAGGAGCTCTCTGATTATGTAGCCCAGGCAGGTATGACCCTGACCTTGAGCAGTATCCTACCTTCACCAAGAATTATGCCACAGTACAGAGACAAGATGATCAGCTTTAATAATTGGCTTAATCACTGGTGTCATTCAAAGGGGATCCAATGTCTGTCTGCCTGGGATGACATGCTGGACAAGCCACGTTGCTTCACAAGGGACGGCTTGCACCTGTCACCCCTGGGCTTCCGGATATTGGCAAAGGCTCCTGCCACCCCCATAGTGCCTTTTTTAGGACAGGCTCAAATTCTAAACCTACCACCCTAGAACAAAACAAAGGAAAAAAACTAAGGGTAATGCTGCTCAATGCCAGAAGTCTCAATCTCAAGATGCATGCACTTGAAGCCCTTCTCAGTATGGAGAACATTGATGTCTGTGCTGTGACTGAAACCTGGTTCAAGGCTCCTGAGAGCACCCTGGCACTATCAGGTTTTACCTCATATCATGCGTTCCGGCCCCAAAATCCGGACAACACCAAGAAAGGAGGAGGGGTGTCCATATTCATCAAAGACACCCTCACCTCCAGGTTGGTGGTAATGCACGATGCATCGGAGACCATCCAGGTGCAATTAACCATAGGCAAGACTGCTCTGCAATTTGTAGCATGTTACAGGCCACCCTCTCAAACTCAGGAACCTCACACAGCATTCCTGAAAACTGTGGAGGGGATAAATGTAACCCCAAACACCATCATACTAGGTGATTTCAACTATCCGAATATAGACTGGGATCACTACTCAAGCCCCAACACTCTAGCCCAAAGGTTCCTAGAGTTCATATACTCTAATGCCATGGAACAACTAGTCACCATGCCCACAAGAGGTGAAAACATACTAGATCTCATCATCACGAACATGGGGTCACAATGTTCAATACCGGAGGTATACCCTTCATTGGTGAGATCAGATCATAAACTAATCTCACTGGAAGTCCACATCCCGCCCCCACCCCAGTTAAACAAGACCACAGTGAAGAACTTCTCTAAAGCCGACTTCACACTTCTTAGGACTGGCGTGGTCTCGTTCAAGGCCCCAGAGTCAGTGGAAACCATCACTAAAGCCGCTGAATCACTTACAAATGCCTTCTACCAGCATCTCCAGGACTGCATGGATCAGGCAATCCCAAACAAAACAAAGACTCTTTGTACCAAAGGCAGGCGTCCAGTCTGGTGGACCCCAGCCATAAACAAGCTCTACAACAAAAGGAGAAAGCTACTACAAGATAGAGCAAAATCCCTAAAAGGGAAGACACCCTTGATCATTGTAAGTAAAAAACTAAGATCTCTCATAAAATCCTCCAAGGCAAATTTTGAAAGAAAAATTGCCACGGACTCAAAAGACAATCACAAGGCCTTTTTTAGTTATGTTAGAAACCTGGGAGGAAACTCCCAGATATGTTCAGAACTGGTTCAAAATGATGTAAAGATCACTGAACCTACAGACATTGCCAACATACTGGCTGACAGTTTCAGTGCAAATTTCTCCCAAAGGAGAAATATCTATACCAGAGGATTGTAGCCTCCCAAACATCTCAAATGCTCAGGTAAGAACAGCTCTCTCCAAGGCGAAAAACACAGCATCCATGGGACCAGATGGTGTCCCCGGTTGTGTGCTCCACAAACTCATTGAGGAATTAAACCCGCAGTTAAGACAGCTGTTTAATCTTAGCCTCACCTCAGGATACGTACCCAAGGAATGGCGTACGGCTACTGTGGTCCCACTACACAAAGGCGGTGCCTCCACCGACCCTGGAAACTACCGTCCCATCAGCTTGACGAGCCTGGTCTGCAAAGCTATGGAGAGGATCATTATGGAACTCATAAATAAAGACATAGGGGACCTGCAGACATTGGATCAAACCCAATTTGGCTTTGTCAAGGGCAGATCATGCCTTTTAAATTTGTTTGACTTTTTCGAAACAGTCACCAAGGCCATTGATGAGGGCAAGGCAGTCCACACAGCCTACCTTGACCTGGCAAAGGCTTTCGACACAATACCCCACTCAGGCATCATAGAAAAACTCACCAGCTTAAATGTAAACCCATACGTCACAAGATGGGTTGCAAACTGGCTAAGTGACAGAACCCACAGGGTTAGAGTTGCTGGCGCCATGTCAGATTCCAAGCCTGTCACAAGTGGTGTCCCACAGGGCTCGGTCCTGGGTCCACTCTTGTTCGGCATCTACTTTTCAGAAGTACAGGCAAGCACAGGAGGATTATGGCTGACAAAATTTGCAGATGACTGCAAACTGGGTGCCATAGTTGAAAACACATCAGACACAGATATCCTTCAGAAGGGTCTCATAGAAACGGATAACTGGTGCCAAAGCCATGGCCTAAAGTTAAACGCTAAAAATGCATAGTCATACCCTTTGGGAAAAACAAGGTTACCCCTAGCTACCATATAGGTGGCAATCCACTAAGCACAGAAGAGGTTATCAGGGATCTGGGGACCCAGGTTGATAGTAACCTTTCATTTGACACCCACGTTGCCAAAGTAGTTAGGAAGACCTTCTACATTGCCCACCTGATCATGAAGGGTTTCACATCTAGGTCATAGGAGGTCATCATCCCCCCTGTACTCATCACTCATCAGACCGATGATTGAGTACAACGCCCCATTTGGAATGTATCTGACCCGACACCTGCAGCAATTGGAAAGGCCCCAAAAGTTCCTCACCAAAAGGATAAAGGGTCTCAAAAATATGTCCTATGCTGCCCGACTGAAGGAGCTCCAGCTCTACTCAGTCGCGTACCGCCTGCTCAGAGGTGACCTGTGCCTGACATACAAGGCCATGTCCAACCCAGAATTAATGAACATGCTTCACCTCAAAAAATCTAAATCTATCAGATCTACAAGAGCACAAGACTTAAACCTCGACACGGTCATAAATAGGACGTGCTGGAGGGACAGATTCATCACCCAGAGACTCCCTATGCTATGGAACAAAATCCCGGTACATGTGAGGCAGAGCACCTCGCTGGCCTTGTTCAAGAGAAATCTTGACCAATGGATGGGAGATCGCAGGTATACCCCAGGGATTACATCAGTGTCACTGCTTGACAGAGGCACAGCAAAATAATGGGCAAAATATCCTTCAATCTAAAGGGGTGGCATAAGCCACAAAAACTCTGGGCTAGGCTTATAAATGCCCTAGGGCAGATAGCCTAGTATGAACCTATGAACCTATAATATATTGCTTGTGTAATATCAGCAATGTCTAGCAGAGATTAAACAGGGCTCCCAGCTGAAGGAAAGTGTGAACAGTGTCATTTCTGTAATCTTATTAGCACAGGTTTGTCTCCACTGTTCAACGTTACTAATGAATGAATGATGTGCACTTGCTGAATACATGTTTCTCTTGCAGAAGCTATAAACACAGTGACTTTAGCCCTTTAACAGCATTGCTCTGTGATTAAAATCCAGACAGTGTTAAGGCAGTTTGGAAATTACTGCTTCATATTTATGACTTGTTTTCATCAGAACGTCATAAGCTTTCTTTTCTTTTCTGTTTCTTGACTTGTGCACTTTCTCACTGCTGAGTGGTATGCAATCAAGGTTACCTGCTTAAGGAAAAAAAAGTAAAACTTTTTATTTTGGCAGCCTTCTGTGATACAAACAGGTTTAACAGCAATGCAATGTGTGTATGTCGGCACTCTGGAGCGTACTGACTGGAGAACATCCAACCACTGGACAGCTGCTGCTGTTGCACAAAGTGTAAGCACCTTGACTGTAAGGTTATAGCACAGGTGATCCAGAGTTCAAATCCAGGTAACACTTATTTTTACAAAGGGTGTCAGAATGCAATTTCTAAAACTTTGCTTAGGAAGGTAACACTGCATGCAAATGGTTATCTTAGTTATGTTTATTTCAAGAAATGTCTAAGTATCTTATCTCATTAATGATTTAGTTATAAAACAATGCTGAATGTGCATGTAATTGTTTAAGCAGGATGTTGTGTCTTTTGTTTTTACCCGGTTAGGGGGTCGCCACAGCGGAACTCTGGTCCGCTAATGATTGGCAGTAGATTTTTACGTGCTGACTTGCCGGGCCTGGCACACAACCTTCAACGAAGGAACGCCCATTCACGCATGTCACCACACAGACGACGCTGTAACTGAGAATCAAACGGGACAAGGTCTAACTGTGAGGTGACAATGCTACTGCAGCACCACCACCGCAGTATAATTGTTTAAGCAGAATAATTATGGTAATTAATTAAAAATGCACTTACATCTTTATGATGGGCAGATCACTTAAGTAAAATAATCTTCTATCCTCACATAGCCCAACTCTATGTTTAAGACAGTGGGCAGGATTCACAAAGCCTCCATGTAAGAGTTACAAGGCTTACACGGAGGCTGCAGTTAAACGGTGTGACGTCAGCATGTCATGCATATGCATGAGGGCATGCTGAATCACACCTAAGACTAACACGGTCCATGGAAGACAGTGAGGCGTGTCCGTGGGCCGAGCCCTGCAAATGGACACACCCCAGAAGAGTAAAAGTCGAAAGTAAACCCCATGACAGAGCCCGTGTAAATGTGAATAAACACAACACATGCCCCCACAGACTACGAACATAAAATGTACAAATGAATATCTTATAATTTTTTTTAAATTGTAAAAGATGTTTGCCGTGAAGTGCTTTCGTTTGCTGGCGTGCCTGTAGCTTAGCCACAGTTAGCAGTCAGTGGAAAAGAATATAAGAACTAAATATGCAAAGTAAGCCAGAAGCAATAAGCGTAGCAGTAGAGACGTCAGCTGAAGAGCAGGCAGTCATGGTTCGAGCCCCCAAACATCAATTTTTATTTTTAGTGAAATAAGCACGAAACAAGTCCCTGACATATATGTACACATATAAAATTATATTTTATGTAAAATGTAATGAAATGGGCCATATATTTTGAAGAAGTGTGAGATAATAAAAAAAAAAATGTCAGATGTGCCTATAGCTGAGCTACAGTCTAACAAGTTGAGTACATCTGCCCGTAGGTGAGCAGCGGTTTAACAGGTGTAAAATGAGTGCCCGTCGGTGAGCAGTGGTTTAACATGCTGAAACTGTGTGCACATAACTGAGTTGAGCGTAATATGCGCGCTGACAGCCAAATGATGCGTAAACCAGTGTAACCCGTTTGCGCGGAGCTGCGCACCGCGCCAACAGGCTAACCGACGGGCAACGTTGAGCAAGCTGTAACAAAACTGCCTTTACACAGACACACCTCCTAGCCTTTCTAGACAGTCATAAAATATAAAAAGGG